>NC_080540.1:298104023-298264023 GCF_028640845.1 Ahaetulla prasina | reverse complement strand
TTTTTCTTTTTACTTTTAATATGAGCACACAAAATGAAATTCTGTTGCCTGCTCCAAAGAGAAATTGTATATCTAACCAAACGCATATGTAACACACATATGCTTATGTGTTGTGTCTTGCCCGCTCTCACAGCAGCCGGGGCCTTCTTATCTGCTCCCGAACACGGAGGAATGTATGCCTCCCGGCCCCAGTCCTGGCTCCATGCCCAGACAAGCTGAAGAGGAGGGGGCACCTCCCGGTCCCAGCCCTGGCTCCATGCCCAAGCAGGCTGCAGAGGAGGGAGCATCCCCCGGCCCCAGCCCTGGCTCCATGCCCAGGCAAACGGAGCAGCTAGACCCCTCCCCCTCCTCCACAGCATGTGAGCCTGAGGAAAGTTTATTTCCAACAGCTGCTGATTGGAGTGACCCTCGCATCAGAAGACTGGATAGGCGGAGGCAACAGAAGGAAGGGAGGGGCAGGCCTTAATGAGTGCTGAGTCATGGAGCCACACCCCATGGCCTATATTAAAGGATCTGCTTTCTGGCAGTCTCTGAGTCAGGCAAAGTCAAACTTATCTTGCTGAAGTCACTTTCGGTCTCCTGCCTGCTCTGAGGACTTTGCTAGGACTTTGGGCAGAGCTGCAGAGGCAAGCCTGATTCGGATTTCCCTGACCCGGCCATCAGCGGAGGAGTGGGACACGACATTATGTACCAGGGGTAAAATACTCCCAGTTCTGACCGGATCACCCAATCCAGTAGCCTTGGCGGCGGGTGGTTTGGAGAACTGGTAGCAAAAATCCCTGCCCCGCCCCATGCCCACCTGAGCCGTGCAATCATCAGAGGTTTCTTTTCTTTTCTTTTTTTTACTTTTAAAAGCATTTTTTCTTTGGCTGAATGTAGGGAAGGTAGTATCCTTCCCCTGCCACGCCCACCAAGCCACGCCCACAGAACTGGTAGTAAAAAAAAATTGAATTCCACCATTGCATACATACGTACGTATGTGCGTACATACATATGTACGTATGTATGTATTAATCACTGCCCTTTTTAAAAAACTTTGAATTTATATCCCGCCCTTCTCCGAAGACTCAGGGCGGCTTACACTATGTTAGCAATAGTCTTCATCCATTTGTATATTATATACAAAGTCAACTTTATTGCCCCCAACAATCTGGGTCCTCATTTTACCTACCTTATAAAGGATGGAAGGCTGAGTCAACCTTGGGCCTGGTGGGGCTTGAACCTGCAGTAATTGCAAGCAGCTGCTGTTAATAACAGACAGACTTAGTCTGCTGAGCCACCATTTTGAATACGTAGCAATAAGAGGAAGCTCGAGAATTCACAAGGTTGATACTATATGGAACAAAACTGTGGCCGTATCTGGATGTTCTGCTTCGGGTACCACGAAGTCCCCTCCCAGAATGTAACAAGGAAAACAGATCGTGAAGAGGATGCGTAGCAATGAGACAGACAATCCTGTGGACTTCGCTCAAGCATCGCTTATGTGCTATGTCCTGCACAGCAGGAAATGAACTCCCAATGATCTTTTCTGCTATCCTCACAACTTTCTGCAATGCCTTCCTCTCTGAAGCATTGCTTATATGCCACTCTACAATTCCAGACCAGTGGTTGTCCAGTCTCTTAAAAACCTCCAATGATGGAGCACCCACAACTTCTGTTCCACTGGTTAATTGTTCTAACTGTAAGGAAATTTCTCCTTAGTCCTAGGTTGCTTCTCTTCTTTGTTAGTTTCCACCCATTGCTTCTTGTTCTACCCTCAGGTGCTTTGGAGAAGAGGTTGACCCCCGCTCCTCTTTGTGACATCCCCTATCATGCTAGCATGTCTCCCCTAGTCCTTCTTTTCACCAGATATGCCCTATATTTGCAACTTAGATATTTGTTTTGTAATCTTCCCGTTAAGGTTTTAGATTTTACATTCTATGTTTTCCATTTTACCCCTGTGTTCCTTTTTACTGAAATAGAAAGCAAAGGGGGTGTACGATAAATAAACATTGCACATCAGCATAACTGAATTGAGTTTATCTTTGAATCGTATCTTTTGAAGACACTCAAAAGTTAACAAAGGAGGAAGTTTTCCAGAAAAAGGGTGAGATACTTATATCTCCAAAAGCCCATTTTGGGGATAAGTCAATAACCTCTGTGAACATAACAATATAACAACAACAGAGTTGGAAGGGACCTTGGAGGCCTTCTAGTCCAACCCCCTGCCCAGGCAGGAAACCCTACACCATCTCAGTCAGATGGTTATGCAACATTTTCTTAAAAATTCCCAGTGTTGGAGCATTCACAACTTCTGCAGGCAAGTCGTTCCACTTATTAATTGTTCTAACTGTCAGGAAATTTCTCCTTAGTTCTAGGTTGCTTCTCTCCTTGATTAGTTTCCACCCATTGCTTCTTGTTCTATCCTCAGGTGCTTTGGAGAACAGCTTGACTCCCTCTTCTTTGTGGCAACCCCTGAGATATTGGAACACTGCTATCATGTCTCCCCTAGTCCTTCTTTTCATTAAACTAGACATACCAAGTTCCTGCAACCATTCTTCATATGTTTTAGCCTCCAGTCCCCTCATCATCTTTGTTGCTCTTCTCTGCAGTCTTTCTAGAGTCTCAGCATCTTTTTTACATCGCGGCGACATTATTCAACTTTCACTGGATTCACTGCAGATGTGTTTGCTTTTAGATCACACACATTTTTTAAAGGACAATCAGAGAAGTAGCAAAACCCATCCATGAACTAGTATTCAGAAGACATGATAAAAACTCCTGAACTGGATGACAGGTAGACAGACTTCTCCATAGTTTCAACTGGGAAACTGGAAGCACCCTAGATCAAATTGAATCAATTTGAATCTAGCTACAGATTTCCAAGAAGCCTGGCACTGGGGCAAACTAGCCATCAATGGGCATATTGAGATAAACAACATCTACATACCATTCAAAAAAAGCTGAAAGATCACAACACTGGTCAGCAATCAAAATCCTGATAAGCATAGATTAACATTAACATTAATACTAGACCATCCATTAAGCAGTTGTTCTGTCCCCCCCAACCACAATCAATTAGGAACGCAAACTGACTAGATGTGCCAGCAATTTATTCTTGCCAAGTCCTCTTATCTATCAGGGCGACTGCAGTCCGAGCTGGAACAATCCCAAAGTTCAGAAGGAAACAAAACAGAATCCAGGAGCCAAAGTACAGCCAACATTTTCAACAGTCAATTGTTTGTTCATCACAAGAACTATAGGGCAGCCCCTCCTGCTTTTATATCCTGTGTGGTGTGGCTCCGTGACTCAGCACTCTCTAGGCCTGCCCCACCCTTTCTTTTGATGTTGCCGTCTCTCCTGTCTGCGATACCGGGGGTCCAGCCACGACTGATTGTCAGCAGCTGGGTCTTGAGGCGTGGCCTGAGAGGGAGGAGATGCAGGAGACAGAGGCCTCGTCATCTCCTCCACCTGGCCTGCCTCTGGGACTTGGAGCGGAGCCAGAGAAGGAGGCTCAGCAGAGGGAAGCCCTGTCGGCTCTTCCCCCTCGCTCCCTGAGTCACTTTCTGCCAGGAGGCCAGGTTCGGGGGGGGGGGCAGGTTTGAGGTGGGCCAAAGACACAATACCCTGATCAAGTAACCATCAAGAAAGCAGTCCTTCCACAACATTGTTAGGGCAAACCGCTTGTATATAAACAGAAAACAAACCCTACTGCCTTCGAACATTGATAATGTTACCTAGTTGGGTGAGGAAATGTCTCCAAGAAAACAACCAAGCTCAAAGAGCACCAGAGACCTCACAGTTGATCCCTGAACTGCAAATGTTCTCTTTTATTGGCAGGGTGACATGGCAACCAACTGGTACCTAATCAGAGAGGAAACCTCACTCCCTTCTAGCACTGATGATGTTACCTAGTTGGGTCATGAAACGTCTGCAAGAAAACCACCAAGCTCAGAGAGCATGTAGGACCCCACAGTTCAATCGTGAGCTACAAATATTGGATTACCTCCCTTTATATCAAATATCTGAAACAATAGCTTAAAAATGAGAACTTTTCCTGGTCCAAAATCCTGGTCCAAGTACCGATTGTAAAGAGGTCTTCGTTGAAGAAAGGGAAGTAAAAGGGATCTTTGAATCTCAGTACCTCTATTTGTCAATCAATTTACCTATCTATTCATCATCCATCCATCCATCCATCCATCCATCCATCCATCCAAGGATTCAATACTTCTCCTCCTCCTCCTCCTCCTCCTCCTCCTCAGTGTCTTGAGGCAGGTAGATTCTCCAAAGAATACGTTTATTGGATATGTCACATTGGCACAGGCTGCTGAAAACCAACTCTGTCTCTGTCTCTTGTCTCTGTCTCTGTTTCTCTCTCTCTCTCTCTGTCTCTCTCTCTCTCTCTTTCTCTCTCTTTCTCTGTCTCTCTGTCTCTCTCTCTGTCTCTGTTTCTTTCTCTCTGTCTCTTTGTTTCTTTCTCTCTGTCTCTCTCTCTGTCTCTTTGTTTCTCTCTTTGTCTCTGTTTCTCTCTCTCTCTCTTTGTCTCTCTCTGTCTCTCTCTCTGTGTCTCTTTGTCTCTCTTGTCTCTCTCTGTCTCTCTTTCTGTCTCTTTGTTTTTCTCTCTCTCTTTGTCTCTCTCTTTCTCTTTCTCTCTCTCTCTCTCTCCTTCTTTCTCTGTCTCTCTGTCTCTTTCTCTGTCTCTCTGTCTCTTTCTCTGTCTCTTTGTTTCTTTCTCTCTGTATCTTTGTTTCTTTCTCTCTGTCTCTCTCTCTGTCTCTTTGTTTCTTTCTTTGTCTCTGTCTCTCTCTCTCTGTTTCTCTCTCTGTTTTTGTCTCTCTCTCTGTCTCTCTCTGTGTGTCTCTTTGTCTCTCTCTGTCTCTCTTTCTCTCTGTCTCTTTGTTTCTCTCTCTTTCTCTCTCTCTCTTTTTGTCTCTCTTTCTCTTTCTGTCTCTTTCTGTCTCTTTCTCTCTCTCCCTCTTTCTCTGTCTCTCTGTCTCTCTCTCTGTCTCTTTGTTTCTTTCTCTCTGTCTCTTTGTTTCTTTCTCTCTGTCTCTTTGTTTCTCTCTTTGTCTCTGTCTCTCTCTCTCTGTTTCTCTCTCTCACTTTGTCTCTCTCTCTCTCACTGTGTGTCTCTTTGTCTCTCTCTGTCTCTCTTTCTCTCTCTCTCTTTGTTTTTTTTTTCTCTCTCTCTTTGTGTGTGTGTGTCTCTCTTTCTGTCTGTCTGTCTCTCTCTCTTTCCCTCTAATCTACCATCTGAAACCTGAGATCTGGAAAAGGCGCAACTACAACATCACAATGTCTTTTGATTCCACCAGACTCTAGACAACATAAAGTTTCCATTGTTGTACCCAGAGAACTCCAGCACTGTTGTTTTCCTTATCAGCCCAAACCACACAAAATCACTCATTTTTCTCTGCCCAACCAATGAATGCAAATCATCCCGAGTCTTTTATGGAGATGGGACTGGGATTTTTTTGGGGGGTGGGGCGGAAATAAAACACCTCCTTTATTTTATCATTATCTTTCCAACTGTCTCCTTCTCTAGCTGTGAGGAACTTCCACGGAAACTGGTTGTTATTTGAAAACTGCTTGTCACATCAGAATTACTCGAGATAAAAGTACCGAGGGCCTATAAATATGTATGGCAAAGAGAGAAGCTGTTTGTTTGCACAATGGTGAGGTAATAAAACCAATCCGTAAGCTTGTTGCAGTAGTGATCTCTCATAGCCACCTACTGTTTAGTCATTTTGTAATAATGTGATGGATGGAAACAGAGCGGCGCTGAAACGCCAGATAGATCTGCCCAAATTACATCAGTCGGTAGCAAAAAATAATAATAATAAAAGCGAGTGGAACTTGAGAGCGAAATGACCACGTTCCTATTCCACCAACTGATCTCCTCGTTGTCACACGCCGCACTAATCTCCAATCGCCATTCCGTGCAAAATCAAAAAGAAAAAGTGTAGAAGAACAGATAGACTCCCCCAGGGGTGAGCTTCAAATTTTTTTAGCAAGGGGTTCTCTGCCCGGTTGCAGGGTGGGCATGGCCATGGTGGGCGTGGCCTAGTCAGCCTCCTGCACCATGGCAGCAGGGTGGTGGGGGTGATTTTGCCCTCCCCAGGCTCCAGAGGCTTTCTTTGAGCCTCTGGGAGGACAAAAATGGCCTCCCCAGGCTCCAGAGGCCCTCTGGAGACCAGAAATGGGCTCGTTTCTAGCCTTCCCAAACTTCCAGTAGGGCCATTTTTTGCCCTCCCTGAGCCTCCGTACACTCCGTGCATTTACCTGCATCC
Organism: Ahaetulla prasina; assembly: GCF_028640845.1. Classification (NCBI taxonomy): domain Eukaryota; kingdom Metazoa; phylum Chordata; class Lepidosauria; order Squamata; family Colubridae; genus Ahaetulla; species Ahaetulla prasina. The sequence continues at coordinate 298,257,754 of NC_080540.1, read as the reverse complement.
AAAATGGGCTGCGTGGGGACCCATGGGAAGGGAGGGGAGGGGTGGGAGGAGCCAGGCAGGATTGGGATTTGGGGGTTCTCCAAACTGCACAAAATCTTAACTAGAGGGTCTCCTGAACCCCTGCACACCAGGGGTGAAATCTAAAAATTTTCCCTACCGGTTCTGTGGGAGTGGCTTAATTGGTGGGTGTGGCTTGGTGATCAGGTGATTGAATGGGCATGGCCAATAATAATAAATAATAAAAATAATAAAGTATACAAAACTTGGGAGCGCATCAGTCTACCTTCTTTAAAAATAGAGGCACTGGTCTACTAATTGCCTGTTTTTGGGAGGCACCGGTCTACCTTGTTTAAAAATAGAGGCACCGGACTACCAATTGCCTGTTTTTGGGAGGCACCAGTGTACCTTCTTTAAAAATAGAGGCACCAGTCTACTAGCTGCCTACAGCACTGATCAGATGTAGTGTGGTCCTTTGAAGTGCTGCAGAAGTCACTTAAGGCCATTTGCAGCTATATCACCACCAAGAGCTTCAGGGGCAGATAAGAGGACCAGCAAGGCATGGGTGGTGGGGGAGGGCAGGGATTTTCTCCAAACTACCTGCCCCCATTGCTACCAGATTGTGCGATCCAGCCCGAACCGGAAGCATTTCACCCCTGCTGCACATCCCCAGCAGCCCACCCATGGAGTCCCCTCCCTCCCTCCCACTGCCGCCCCCGAAAAAATGGCTGATTCATGCAGAGTATGGCTACAATGCAGCAATGATGAACTTGAGCCAAATATGGAAAAGTAAGGACATCAACCTGGCAACCATATGCATGTTAGTCTATTGTGTTCCCTGTAGCTCTGCTCTGCCTCCAAAAAAAAGGCAATTAGTAGACCGGTGACTCTATTTTTAAAGAAGGTAGACCGGTGCGCTCCCAAGTTTTGTATACTTTACTATTTTTATTATTTATTATTATTGGCCATGCCCATTCAATCACCTGACCACCAAGCCATGCCCACCAATTAAGCCACGCCCACAGAACTGGTAGGGAAAATTTTTAGATTTCACCCCTGGTGTGCAGGAGGTTTCACTCTGATGGTGAAAGTTGGACCTTAAAAAAGAAAGACAGGGAGAAAATTTAAACTGGGATGCTGGAGAAGGCTCCCTTTGTATTCCTTGGAAAACAAAGGTGACCAACAAGCAAATACTTCAGTGCATAGCACCAGAGATAACACCAGTGTCAGGCCTGGAAACCATACTAGACTTTAGGGTTCCAGACGCTGCCACATTTTTCCCCTGAGGGGAAGAAGGGGGGTTGAGGGGTATGGTAACATTCTTCAAGCGGTCAAGGTCGGATGGTGTTCACATCTGCAGGAGGAGTGGTGAGAAGCTATTCGAATGAACTGGGAGAACGTGGGACCATATGACCAGCAAAGGGGTTAGGGGGGGTGGGACTCTTGGGGTTTGTATAACTGGGAAAAGAATCTGGAAGTTCAGTTTTGGAATTATACTCATCGTGTGCCAGTTTCCTCATGCTAGTAAAGAACTCTGAAAGACAATGGCTTCTGAGTTTTTTTTATGCAGAAGAGGTTTTTCTGGAACCTTGACAACCAGAAGGCACCAGAATCACAAAACTGTGTCTTACTTATTTTGTCCATATCATGCGGAGAAATTCACTGGAGAAAGCAATTATGGTTGGATGGTAAAAGGAAACCAGGCCGCCAAAGAACACAACGGCTGGACACCATCAAAGCTGACACCAGCCAGATCATAGAACAACTCAAAAAAGTAGTGCAAGATCAGAAGTTTTGGCCCATAGAATCATCAAGAGTCAGACATGACTGAATAGATAACATCGCTATCCTCAAATTCACCATTATAGGTGCTCAGTTCTGAACCACACACACCCCAAAAGAATGCGGTGGGAAATCTTGTTTTTGAAATTCTGTTTCTCCCATATTTTGAATAGTTTCCTTGCAATGTGTGTGCAGGAGAAAGACAGAAGCAACGTGGGAGGAGTGGAGTCAAGAGAGGAATCAGCCTGGGATCATTATGTTCTCCTCAAACAATCTATGTCCAACTCCATTTGAGTTCTTATCTTATCTGGTGCCAATTTCATGCTGACCATTAGTTGACTAGGTTCTTGTATATAGGTAAAGGTAAAGGTTCCCCTCGCACATACGTGCTAGTCCTTGCCGACTCTAGGGGGTGGTGCTCATCTCCATTTCAAAGCCGAAGAGCCAGTGCTGTCCGAAGACGTCTCCGTGGTCATGTGACTGGCATGACTCAACGCTAAAGGCGCACGGAACGCTGTTACCTTCCCACCAAAGGTGGTCCCTATTTTTTCTACTTGCATTTTTACTAGCTTTCGAAACTGCTAGGTTGGCAGAAGCTGGGAGAAGTAACGGGAGCTCACCCCGTTACATGGCAGCACTAGGGATTCGAACCACTGAACTGCCAGCCTTTTGATAGACAAACTCAGCATCCTAGCCCCTAGCCACCGCGTCCTTACTAATGATTCTCTAAAAGGATGCAAATGACCAGCTGTCTGCAAGGAGTATAAATCCTTCCATTCCCCACCATCCAGTCAGAGCTAAAAATCTTCTTGGATGAGAAGCAAAATGTCTTCAAAGAAAAACGAGAAAGTTCAGTTGCAACTTGAAAAAAACTGCACCTTTGGGATCCCAATCAATAAATTGCCAAAGGGCCATCAGTAAACAGTTCAACCAAAGAATTTCTAAGACTCACATGAACAAGCAAGACACCAGAATATCAACTGACAGCAAACATCACTCCTTACTAGCACTGATGCTGCTACCTAGTTGGGTAATGAAACATCTGCAAGAAAACAAGTTCAGAGAGCACCAAGGACCTCAACAGTCAAAAGACATTTATCCAAAGATCCATAATTCCATTCTACAAAATCCCCAATGAAGGTATCAGGAAGGAACTTTTCTCACTGGGTTTTTTTAAAAAAAAAACAGTGCAATGGTCTTGTTACTACTGTAGGAAGTTAGCCCTCACCCCTCTCCTAGAAGAATGAAATATTTTGGAGGATATTGAATAGATGAGAAATGGAGAAACCTGTTTTAAAGACAAAGCAGCTTCCTGTCTCCTCATACCTTTGTCAATGGGCAATTAAGGCTTCAGCCAAGCTCACTCAATCCCCCCACCTTTGTCAATGGACCATCATTTGCAACACAATAGGACTCATGTAGCAACAGAAACTCACCACATGGCAAGGCTCAGGCAAGCTTGAGAGACAACCTACAACATTAGCTAAGATCCCTAGACCACCTGGGAGTTTGACAACCAATCAGGGTATATTTCTTATACAGGAACAGGAAGCACCAAGGTGGGATGCTACAGAGAATATAAACTCATGCACTCAGCATCCCTTCTGCCCTTCTACCCTCTTCTTCTCTTCTTCTCCTTTCCTCTCTGGTTCTTCACCCAATGCCTTGAACATGTGACCACCATTAAATCATCTTTCCAAACAGTCTCCATGTTTCCAGTGTCTTTTTCCCCACTTGGAACTGAACCCAGATGGATATTTCTTTCAACACTACTAAGAAGCAACCCTATCTGGAAGAAATTTCCTCCTGCTCTACTTCACTTCTTTGTCATGGCTTCACTTACTTTTAAGAATATGTATGCAGTGGTGGGATTCAGCTGGTTCAGGTGAACTGGTTGTTAAATTGCTGGCTGGTTGGCTGGTCCTGCCCTGCCCTTCCCCGCCCCTTCCAGGAGTCTCCATGTGCCCTGTTTTGGCTCCCAAGTAAGTGCAGGGAGGCCTAATAGGCCAGGGGTGGGTTCTACTTACCTATACTACCGGTTTGCAACGGGGCTGCGTGCATGCGCAGAAGCTTCCTGATGATGTCCGGGTCAGTTGGCGGAGCCTCCCGCCTGTTTTACTACTGGTTTATTTATTTATTTATTTATTATTATTTATTTATTATTTTGATTTATATACCGCCCTTCTCCCGAAGGACTCAGGGCGGTTTACAGCCCAGTAAAAAACAAGAATACAAACATTAAAAACATTTAAAAAAACTAAATTCAATTTGGCTAAGAGAGACTAAAACTCTAATAAAAACCCCCATTAAAACTATTAGGCCAGCCCTGCGCGATGAAACAAAAGTGTCTTCAGCTCACGGCGAAAGGTCCGGAGGTCAGGGAATTGACGTATCCCTGGAGGCAGCTCGTTCCAGAGGGCAGGAGCCCCCACAGAGAAGGCCCTCCCCCTGGGGGTCACCAGTCGCCATTGTCTGACCGACGGCATCCTGAGGAGCCCCTCCCTATGGGAGCGCACTGGTCGATGGGAGGCATTTGGTAGCAGCAGGCGGTCCCGTAAATAACCCGGTCCTATGCCATGGAGCACTTTAAAGGTGGTAACCAACACCTTGAATTGCACCTGGAAGACCACCGGCAGTCAGTGTAGCTTGCGCAGGAGAGATGTTACATGGGAGCCTCGAGTTGCTGGTTCTTATGAACTGGTCCAAACTGGGGGCAACCCACCACTGTACTAGGCCTAAAATGGGGCAAGGGGGGCACGCTGTGCCCCCCCAGCCCATTTTCTCTCCCAGGAGACTGCTGGGAGGCCTCCTAGGCCCAAAATGGGGTTCGGGGAGCAGCACGTCCCCCCATGGCCTGTTTTTGCTCCCGGAGCGGGGGGGGTGCAGGAGGCCAAGTGCTGCCTGTCACACACCCCTGGCCACGCCCACCATGGCCACGCCCACCCAGGTCATTAGGGCAGAGAACCGGTTGTTAAATTATTTAAATCTCCCCACTGTGTGTATACCAGGTAAATGCCAAGTCAAACTCTTGACAGCTCCCCTCCTACATTTGCACCTGGGGTTTTCTATTCCGATGAGCCAAGGCTTAATCAAATTATGCCGGCCCTTTGAATGCCTCATAACGCCTGGGTTAAGAAACCATTGTCAACTGTCATGCAAATAGAAGAACTGTCTTAGCAAGTTTGCAGTAATACAATATTTTATTGCGTGCAGGCGCTAAAAGACGAACAGAAACAACACAATCTTTGCAAGATAGAACTCAGTGATTTTTTTTTTTAAATGAACCTTCTGCCGTCAACGTTTCTTTATAGTTGCTAATTTAGAAGTGTTAACTAAAACTACAACTGAAGGGGCGGGAATGCTGAAAAGTCATTATTTTTTCCCCGCTGAATCCGAAGAAAAGCTGCTTGAGGTAGAAAAAGACGGCAGGATTCCTTATTTTGACAAAGCAGAAGAATAAGTGGTTTTTCTATTCCATTTCCCCACCCTCTTTTATGCGTTTGCTTGCTTGTTCCTGCTTTTCTGTAGAGAGGCCTAAAATATGCATGACTTAGCAAGATAAATGCCAGTCAATAGCTGCACACCATGGTCTAAGATAAATATTTCTTCTATCAAATATTTCATTTTTATTATTAGAAAATAATGGTGTAATAGCAAGAGGGGAAAACAACTATGTCCTAACTGGGATTCAGAGATCTAAAAGAACTTAATATTCTCATAGAAGTCAATATTTCAGGATTGAACTGTAGGGTCCATGGGGCTCTCTGGACTTGATGGTTTTCTCATAGACATTTTGTTACCCAAGGAGGTGAGAGGAGGAGGAGGAGGAGGAGGAGGAGGAGGAGGAGGAGGAGGAGGAGGAGGAGGAGGAGGAGGAGGAACTGGGAGAAGAAGACAAAGAGGAAGGGAGAAGAAGAGAGGAGGAGGAGGAGGAGGAGAACTGGGAGAAAAAGACAAAGAGGAAGGGAGAAGAAGAAGAGAGGAGGAGGAGGAGGAGGAAGAACTGGGAGAAGAAGACAAAGAGGAAGGAGAAGAAGAGAGGAGGAGGAGGAGGAGAACTGGGAGAAAAGACAAGAGGAAGGAGAAGAAGAAGAGAGAGGAGGAAGAGGAAGAATTGGGAGAAGGAGACAAAAAGGAGGTGGGAGGAGGAGGAGGAGGAGGAGGAGGAGGAGGAGGAGGAGGAGGAGGAGGGGGGGGAGGAGGAAGAGGAACTGGGAGAAGAAGACAAAGAGGAAGGGAGAAGAAGAAGAGAGGAGGAGGAGGAGGAACTGGAAGAAGAAGACAAAGAGGAAGGGAGAAGAAGAAGAGAGGAGGAGGAAGAATTGGGAGAAGAAGACAAAAGGAGATGGGAGAAGGAGGAGGACTGTGGGCTCCTTGAGTCTCTCTGAGCTTGGTGATTTTCATGCTCATTTCATTACCAAAGTAGGTAACATCAACAGGGCTAGGTGATGTGGCACTGATTATGTTACCCAGTTTGCTAATGAAATCAAGGACCCCACAGAACATAATATGCAGAGGTCAGCTTCACATTCTGTCACTACCAGTTTGCCCAGCACCGGAAATGAACCATCCGCCCAGGCGTGCAACGTCGAACCATACAGTAATTTGCTCATGTGTGCCGTCTGCACATGTGTGCAGCATCAAAACCACAGCAATATAGAACGGGATTGCGCAGGGGTGGGTGGGTGGGTGGGCGAGTGCAGGTCGCTACTACCGGTTCGCTCAAACTGGTCCGAACTGGCTGAATATAATCACATAAAATATGTGATTTCATGATAATGCGAAAGCAGCTTATGGTACATCTTTCACAAGTTCCTCTCCATAAACCAAAAATCCCCAAAATCCAGATAAAGGTGTTTTAGAGTGAAACATTCCAAACCTTCCAATTCTGGATTGAGGTGATCTGTAGGGTTGCATACCCCTAGACTTAAAGAAGGGGACGTGGTGGCTCAATGGATAAGACAGTGAGCTTGTCGATCGAAAGGTTGGCAGTTCAGTGGTTCGAATCCCGAGTGCTGCGTAACGAGGTGAGCTCCTGTTACTTGTCCCAGCTTCTGCCAACCTAGCAGTTCGAAAGCACGTAAAAAATGCAAGTAGGAAAATAGGGACCACCTTTGGTGGGAAGGTAATAGCTTTCCGTGCGCCTTTGGTATTGAGTCATGCCGGCCACATGACCACGGAGACAGCGCTGGTTCTTTGGCTTTGAAATGGAGATGAGCACTGTCCCCTAGAGTCGGGATCGACTAGAACATACGTGCAAAGGGAACCTTTACCTTTACCTTTAGATTTAAAGAAATAGTGGTCTTGGACAACGTGAAGTTCTAGTTAAATATCCATACTTTAGTACTCATTGGTGATAATCATAGAACAACAAACCAAAACACTTCCTTGGCAGCAATGCCTAGATAAGCAAAAATTAAAACCAAGATTAACACTAGACCAACTACCTAGCCATCAATAATCAGGGAAATGCTAACTCAGGCAAACAGTGCAACGGTTGTTGTTGTTAGTTGTAAAGTTGTGTCCAACCCATCGCAACCCTATGGACCACGTTCCTCCAGGCCTTCCTGTCCTCTACCATCCTCTGGAGTCCGTTTAAACTCATGCCTACTGCTTCAGTGACTCCATCCAGCCACCTCGTTCTCTGCCGTCCCCTTCTTCTTTTGTCCTCCATCGTTCCCTGAATTAGGCTCTTCTCCAGGGAGTCCTTCCTTCTCATTAGGTGGCCAAAGTATTTGAGTAATGCAACAGTAAGCAAGTCTTAATCAAGGAACTACCAAGACCACTGTCACCTGTAGACCATTCATAAGTCGCATAATGTTAAAAGTTTGCAATCTTGTGGAGTTGGATTGCTGCTGTCCAGGGTCACATTTTGCCCAAGGGCCACAGAGTCTACCCATGCCATGTAGAGCTCTCAAGGACCAGATCTGCCTAAAGTTGAACCAATAGTCCAAACCAGTTTGGACTGATGAGTTCTTCCAACATCATTTCTCTAGATATCAGACGACCAAACAGAAGGTGAACATTCACCTTCGATGACCCCTTAATACAGGATTAAATGTAACACATCATTTAGCCATTCTTAAGATTCCTTAACCTGTTAACTTGCCTCTTTTGTTCCTTCGGCAGTATGCTCTGTTGCCCGGAGCACATTATGTGCTGGTGGAACCTCAAGATAAATAAAGCCTAAAGTGTCAAAATGGGATCACAAGGCCACTTGGCCGTGTCTTTTGCCAGGGAGGTTAATATTACAATTGAGAAAGTTCATAGAAGAGATATTAATGTATTTTCTTCCCTCTGTGTAGTCTCTCATATCTCATTAGCAATATCTTATCCCTGTTAACACATTAGCACCATCCCTTTGTTATATTATATTAGCATTCTTCTCATATCAGGACATATTGTTCCCTAACACAATCTCGCGGTCGTATCGTATTAGTAACTTTCATATCAAATTAGGACCAGCAGAGATTAGAAGGCATTCTGATTCAATTAACAAGGTGGCACATTTCTCTCTCTCTCTCTCTCTTTGATGCATGCTAATCCATCTAAAATCAAAGGTGTATAAAACAATGGTTATGGAGATTCTCAATCATACAGGTCATGGCTGTCCCAGAGTCGTTGAGGCCACTTGGAGGTTTACAGTATCATTCAGGTCACCCTGAGGGCACAGATAAACCTCCAAGTGACCTCAAAGAGGAGGAGGAGGAGGAGGAGGAAATGATGATGATGATCCTAAATGGCAACTTTCATTTATTTTGAGGTGGGACTAGAACTCACCATCACCTGGTGATTGACCTAACCATCTTTTGTGCCCAAGGCAGAACTTGTCAGGTGCAAGGAATCAGGAACCCGAGTTAATCAATGAGTACAAATTTATTTCATGCTATCTCTAAAGAAGAATCTGAACTACTGACAGTCAAAGCAAATTGGCGGTAGTTAAGAGTCAATGGAATTCATGGTGGGCTGGCCTTTAATCTCTTGTGGGCATGAAGGGACTCGAGATGGTTGACTTCTCCTTGGGCTCAGCCTGGTCATCTCCTACAGAACTAGTAGTCACTGTCTCCTGGTGATTGACCCAGCCTCTCTTTCTCTCCTAAGGCAGGACTAGAACTCACAGTCCATCCTCCTACTTTAACCACTAGATACAACTGGCTTTTTGTTTGTTTGTTTGTTTAGCATAATAGCAATAGCAATAGCACTTAGGCTTATATACTGCTTTACAATGCTTTACAGCCCTCTCTAAGCGGTTTACAGAGTCAGCCTCTTTGCCCCCAACAATCTGGCTCCTCATTTTACCGAACTCAGAAGGACGGAAGGCTGAGTCAACCTTGAGCCTGGTGCGATTTGAACTGCCAAATCTGCAGGCAGCCAGCAGTCAGCAGAAGTAGCCTGCAGTACTGCACTCTGACCACTGTGCGACCACTAACCATTGCGCTTGTTGTCAGTCTGTTGAAGAAGACCAGACTACAGAATCAAAGCCATGCCTGCTCATACTATTCTATTATGCTATTATCATAGAATCCTACAAAATTGAATGCACCTCTCTCTCTCTCTCTGTCTCTCCTTCCCTCCCTTCCTCCCTCTCTCCCCCTCTTTCCCTCCCTCCTTCTCTCTCTCTCCCGCTGTCCATCCCTCTGTCTCTCTCTCTCCCCCTCCCTCTCTCTCCCCTCTCCCTCCCTCCCTCCCTCTCTGTATTTTCTTGAGAATTAGAAATGTGATTTTTTTTCTGAGATTCTTTCCTAAATTGCATTCTTGGTCGAGGCATCACCCGTGCATCTACACTGAAATTCTCCTAATCTCCAGTAGAAGACCCTCCAAAGAAGCTCCAGTGAGATTTTCCCATCTCTGGTTTATGTTCGTAGGGTAGTCGCGATCTTTCATAAGCTGGGGGTCGTGAATTAATAGGACCTCCCTTTAGAAATGCAGAATGCCTTTCTATCCTTTTTATTGATTTATTATTATTATTATTATTTTTACAAAAGTAAGTGGTTGGCAATGCGTAGATTCCTTTTGCCTTCCCCCATGGAAGGACCACAATGGAAAGCGAAGTTATTGCTATGAATAATGCCCTATAAATATTCCACTTGTTAGGCATGTAATCAGTTCTCTAGTCTCTCCGGACAGCTTCCTCATTTACACCCTCCCCTCGGTCTATTTCTCTTGTATAATTTAAATGCACACGTGCATTATAATCACTTCCTCCCTCTCATTGTTTTTCCTTTTTCTTTTTTTCCTGGCTGGCGAGCCAAACTTCAAAGGGTTGCTTATTTAGCAGGAGAAGATTGAGGTTCATGTGGGATTGGAATTGCAACGTCAGGATTTCACTGGTTGCATTCACTAAGTAGGACTTCCCCTGAGGACAAAGGTTAAGGCAGGGGGCGCCACCAACATGACCTCTTCTGGTCTCAGGGGCTAAATGCCAAGCTTGAATTCAAAGCAGTACTGGATGGGCAACCCCTGTGCACACGCAAGCTACAAAGTTTCCTAGGGTTTGCAAATTTCTACCGGCAATTGCTCGGCCTATCACTGAATTACTGAAGACGGGTAAGGGTCTGCAACAGCTGAGTCAACCCCTCAAAGTGCCAATGTGTTGTGCCTCATCCTCCCTCCTCTCCTCAGCCGGGCCCCTCCCATCTCCACCCGGGCCTGTTATCAGACTCGGATCTGATAATGAAGATGAACAGCCTGTCATGCCTCCAGCCCCCGGCCCTGGCCCCATGCCCGGAGAGGATGTCAGGAGTGAACAGAGAAGCCCGAGAAACTTCACTCCTACAGCGTGTGAGCAGGAAGCCAGCCACATGCTGGAATTACCAACAGCAGATCCAGCTGAAGAGAATTTAAGTGGGAGGATCCTCGCTTCCGGAGATCTGAGAGGCGACGCCAGCAGAAGGAAGGGAGGGGCAGGCCTGGATAAATGCTGAGTCATGGAGCCACACCCCACAGCCTATATAAAGGACCTGCTTTTAGCATTCCAACCTTGAGTCAAGCAAAGTCTCATCTAGTTTGCTGAAGTCACAACTTGGACTCCTGCCTGCATTGAGAAACCTGGAAGGAATTTGGCAAAGCTGCAGAGACTTTGTGGCCACGCTTAATACGGACGTCCTAGACCCGGTTGTTGGAGGGGGAGGGGGACATGACAGTAAGTCAGTTGGAAAGTAAGAGCATATAGGTTAATCAAGCAGTTCCATGACAAGTAACCTCAGAAACTGAAGGGGCCTCCTAGAGGAGGGAAAGCGGGCTAGTGGCACCGAGTAACCCCACAGTGTTTTATCTTTGCAGGATTGTTCCTTCTATTGAGGAGGGAAGCCTGTCAAACCTGAATTCTGCTACCGGTTCGGGCAAACCGGTCCAAACCAACTGAATGCCACTTCTGTTTGTTGGTATTTATTTATTTTGTTTAAAATGTTTATACAGCCACCCATCTTTCAACTACCTGAAGGCAGGACAAGTAGCAACGGATAGAAACTAATCAACTAGAGAAGCAACCTAGAACTAAGGAGAAATTTTCTGACAGAACACTTAATCAGTGGAACAACTTGCCTCTACAAGTTATGGGCACTCCATCACGGGAGGTTTTTTAAGAAGATGTTGGAAAACCATTTCTCTGAAATGGTTATGCAGTTTTCGGCCTGAGCAGGAGGTTGGACCAGAAGACCTTCAAGGTCGCTTATTATGTTAATTAAAAGACATATAAAATCATTTTAAAAATATAAAACTCGACCAATTAAAACATTAAAATGTTAAAAACAGCAAAAAAAAATATTCCCCCCTTTCTAATGGGAGAAATGTGGTTTTACTCATTTACGTAGGAACTTCTTTTCTGATTGCTTTTTATATTTTGTTTATTTTTAAAAAATCATTTATGGGTTGGGTGGAACTTGCCCCAAACTCTAAACAGCATTTCATATGTGTTTGCTTTGTGGAATGAGACAATTCTAGCATTCTACTTGCTGTTTTATTTTCTCTATTTTCACCTGAAGACCAAAAGAAGAGAAAGGACATGTTGGCAGCGATAAAGAGTTTTAATCAATGATCAGATTACAAGCAGAAGAACATGGAAGAGCTACCAGGTTCACAGCAAGGATTTGTTTCCTCTGAATCAGATGAAACAAAGAGGTTTCCCAATCAGAGCTGGGTGATTCCTGTCCATTCTATTGTGGAAGGTGATCCACATGGTCAGCACGAGCGTATAATAGAGCCCTGCTACAGGTTTCCCTTTCACTGTGAGGTCTTCAGTGCTCTCTGAGCTTGGTTGTTTTCTTACAGATATTTCATGACCCAAACTAAGTAACATTCTCAGGAGTGGAAGGGGATGGATAAGGGGAGGAGGAGGAGGAGGAGGAGGAATCTTCATCCTCTTAGCTGTAACACCCTGCCCAATTTGATGTGCTAGTCGTTCCTGACTCTAGGGGGCAGTGCTCATCTCCGTTTCAAAGCCAAAGAGCCAGCACTGTCTGAAGACATCTCCGTGGTCATGTGGCTGGCATGACTAAGTGCCAAAGGCAGACGGGACACTGTTACCTTCCCACCAAAGGTGGTCCCTATTTTTCTACTTGCATTTTTTACGTGCTTTCGAATTGCTAGGTTGGTAGAAGCTGGGACTAATAACGGCAGCATTATTTATTTATTTATTTATTTATTTCGATTTTTATACCGCCCTTCTCCCGGAGGACTCAGGGTGGTGTACAGCCAAGTAAAAATTCAATATATAAACATTAAAAAGAAGTTAAAAAGAAATATTATAATGTGGCCGAAATTTTAAACCATATAAAATCTTAAAACATAAATACCCCAATAAAATTTCAATCCAGTCCCGCTTGAATAAATAGGTGCGTTTTCAGCTCACGCCGAAAGGTCCGAAGATCAGGCAATTGACGTAAACCGGGGGGAAGTTCATTCCAGAGCGTAGGAGCTCCAACAGAGAAGGCCCTTCCCCTGGGGGCCGCCAGCCGACATTGCTTGGCGGACGGCACCCTGAGAAGGCCCTCTCTGTGAGAGCGTACGGGTCGGTGGGAGGCACAAGGTAACAGCAGGCGGTCCCGTAAGTACCCGGGTTCTAAGCCATTAAGGATTCAAACTGCTGAACTGCTGAATTCTTAGCCCCTGAGCCACTCTGTGTGTGTGTGTGTGTGTGTGTGTGTGTGTGTGTGTGTATGTGTGTGTGTATAAATATGTAGGTCTTTGGCTATTCGAGTTTTCTCCCGCATAAAATTTATTAATTTATTTATTATTTTGATTTGTATACCGCCCTTCTCCCGAAGGACTCAAAATTGGAAGTGTCTTGGCGACGTTTAGATGAAGTCTCATTCATCATCTTCAGGCTGGTGTTTTCAGCTTCGTGCTTCTAGGAGTAGTATATATATAGTTGTGTCTGCGGGCCCCGAGCCAGGCTTCCTGGCAGAGAGTGACTCAGAGAGTGAGGCAGAAGAGCCAAGAGGGCTTCCCTCTGCAGAAACTTCCTCTCTGGCTCCACTCCAGCTTCCAGAGACAGGCCAGGTGGTGGAGGAGGAGCTGACATGGCCTCTTTCCCCTGACCCCTCCTTCCCCCTGGCAACACAAGCGTGCACACCAAAAGAAAGGAAGGGGCCCGCCCAGGGAGTGCTGAGTCACGGATCCACACCCCACAGGGTATAAAAGTGGGTGGAACTGCCTTTGGGCTCCGTAACAGACAAAAACTGACTTTTGGAAACTTCGGCTACTTTATTGAGAGACTCAGGAATTGGCTTTTCGGACTTCTGTTTACTTCTGAACTCTGGGTTGCTCCAGCAACAGACCGCAGTAGCATTGCAGAAATAAGGAGGACTTGGCAGGCAATCACAGGTTAATAATAATAATAATAATAATAATAATAATAATAATAATAATAATAACAACAACAACAACAACAACAACAACAACAACAACAACAACAACAACAACAATAATAATAATAATAATAATAATAATAATAATAATAATAATAATAATAATAATAATAATAATAATAATAATTTAATTTGTATACCGCCCTTCTCCCGAAGGACTCAGGGCGGTGAACAGGCAGATAAAATACAGACATATACAATAGTTAAAACAACCCTTAAAAAACTGATTCATTGCCAGAGCTGATATCTGTAGCAAGAATAAATTGCTGGCAAATAAAGTCAGCTCGTGTGTCTTCTGGGGGGTAGTTGTGGGGGGCAAAACACACACACATACACACACATATATAAATAATATATAAATATATATTTGTAGGTTTTCATGGGTATAGGTATGTAGGTCTTGACATTTTCGGGTCTTTTCCCGTATCAGGTTGAGAGTATCTTGGCGACGTTTTGACGAGGTCTCACTCGTCACCTTCAGGCACCAGCCTGAAAGTTTGCTCACTTTTGCAAAGTTTTACAAAGTTTGTAAACTTTGCTCACATAAAACCAAAACCAAAAACTCCAGCCTGAAGATGATGAGTGAGACCTCATCAAAACGTTGCCTAAATACTTTCAACGGACTTTGGCTTTTCTCACACTTTCTGGGCTTCAGTTCCAGTTATGCCTCTGTCTTTTCTGATAGCCTATAGATCTGTTTATCCCAAGTCATAAATCTTTCCCAGATTTATGATCCACAACAGGTATTTTGAAACTCAACCTTCTGGGGCCATCGAAGGCTTTGGTGTGTTTCTGGATAATATTATCTCCTGCTCTTAACAATAATAATAATAATACGAGTCTTCTTTTTTTCCCTCCCCTCTGCAAAATTGAAATCCTTTACCTTAAAGCCATGGATCTTGGCTTTGACCTTGCAGACTTGAAATACAGATAAAGAATACAGGTGTGGGGTGTTTTTTTTCTCCTTGTTTCCAGGTGTTCCATTAGTTTCTCCCAAGCTTTGTCATTTGGAAGAGCTTAGCGAGTGGTTTTCTGATATTTGCATTGCTGTTTTGAACTAGTCTTCGCTTCTTTATTTAAGGGAAGACTTAAAGCAGAACAGAAGGGAAAACAATGTTCTCTGTGTGTGTATGCACACACACATGCGTGTGTATAAGAGCCAGAGTAAGGGTGACATAGTAAGTATGAATCAGAAATCCGATCTTCTGGGGTTTTCTTAGGCTATGATTTCAGCCAGTCACTTTCCTTCTAGACCAATGTGATTGATTATAGTCCATATTATTTAGTGATGAGCCCCTCATCCTGCGATAAACTGATTTAGGGCCTCTCTCTCTCTATATATATATATATATCTATATCTATATCTATAGGTCTTTGGTTGTTCGGGTTTTCTCCCGTGTAAAATTGGAAGTGTCTTGGCGACGTTTCGACGAAGTCTCATTCGTCATCTTCAGGCTTCAGCTTCGTGCTTCTGGGAGCAATGTGTGATCGCAGCTGTTTCTTCCTTTTTAACTGCTAGTGGGGGTTTGAACTGATTGGGTGGGAGCTTGGCTGTGCTCTGATTGGATGGGGGTTTTTCTGTGCTCTGATTGGCTGGGGGTGTGTCCTGTGTTGGTGGGGGCTTGGTTGTGCTCAGTCTAGTCTGTGCTGCAGGGGGATTTGAGCTGGTGAGCTGCATAGCTGTTGTTTGGCTTTGTGGTCGTGCTACATCTTCATAGTGGGTGTCAGTCTGCTGCATGAATGGATTGGAGGGGTTTGAAATGGCTAATATTGCAGCTGCGGTCTGGCTTCTGGTCCTTGGTTGTGCTTCCTGATCAGTGTGGGTTTGGGTCTGCTTTCTGGGTGGATGTGTGGTGGTGACATCCTGTGTGGACCTCGTGAGTGTGGGTCTGGTGTCATTCCTCGTGTTAGAGACTCGTTTGTCAATAAGGGCGGGTTTCCAAATGGCTGGTAGGTGGGAGGTATCATCTCATTTGTTCATGCTGTGTGGGCATTTTTCTATCTCAATGGCTTCTCTGATTATTCTGTTGTTAAAGTGTTCAGGTTTGGCGATAGTTCTGGTCTTTTTAAAGTCAATATCGTGTCCTGTGGCTTTAAGGTGTTGGACCAGGGAAGAAGTTGGTTCCTCTTTTTTGACTGAGTTCTTGTGTTCTTCAATGCGTGCACTTATTCTTCTGTTGGTTTATCCGATGTATGTGGTGGGGCAGGCGGTGCATGGGATTTCATATACTACTTGCTTTTCTAACTCAATTTTGTCTTTGGGGTTTCTTAGGATGGTGGATATTTTTTGGTTTATGCAGAATGCTGTCTTGATGTTATGTTTGTGGAGGATCTTGCTGATTCTGTCTGTGGTGCCTTTTATATATGGGAGGAGGGCTGTGCCGTTTTCTTGTTCTCTGTCTTGGGTTTTAGTGGGGGGTTCTTTTTGGATTAGTTTGGTAATCTTATTTCTCTGGAATCCATTGGATGTTAGTACGTTTGTGAGAGTGTATAGTTCGGTTTTTAGGTGTTGTTCGTCAGCTAAGCGTTTTGTTCTAGAGATGAGTGTCTTAGCTACGGAGTTGATCTGTGCTGGGTGGTGGTGTGAGAGTGCGTGCAGATAGCGGTTTGTGTGTGTTTTCTTCTGGTAGATGGTGTGTCCTAGGGAGCCATTGGGTTTCTTGTAGACTAAGTTTCTTGTAGACTAAGCCTAGCTTTGCTGGCTGAGGGACTCTGGGAGTTGAAGTCCACAAGTCTTAAAGGGACCAAGGTTGGAGACCCCTGCTCTAAAGCACCTGAGGGTAGAACAAAAAGCAATGGGTGGAAACTAATCAAGGAGAGAAGCAACTTAGAACTAAGGAGAAATTTCCTGACACTTAGAACAATTAATCAGTGGAACAACTTGCCTCCAAAAGTTATGGGTGCTCCACCACTGGAAATTTTTAAGAAGATATTAGATGACTATTTGTCTGAAGTGGTGTAGAGTTTCCTGCCTAAGCAGTGGGTTGGACTAGAAGACCTCTAAACTCTTGTTATTCTAGAATAGAATAGAATAGAATTTTTTATTGGCCAAGTGTGATTGGACACACAAGGAATTTGTCTTGGTGCATATGCTCTCAGTGTACATAAAAGAAAAGATATGTTCACCAAGGTACAACTTTTACAACACAAATGATCGTCAATATATCCATATAAATCATAAGGATTACCAGCAACAAAATTACAGTCATACAGTCATAAGTGGAAAGAGATTGGTGATGGGAACAATGAGATGATTAATAGTAGTGCAGATTCAGTAAATAGTTTGACAGTGTTGAGGGAATTATTTGTTTAGCAGAGTGATGGCCTTCAGGAAGAAACTGTTCTTGTGTCTAGTTGTTCTGGTGTGCAGTTCTTTATAGCGTCATTTTGAGGGTAGGAGTTGAAACAGTTTATGTCCAGAATGTGAGGGATCTGTAAATATTTTCACGGCCCTCTTCTTGATTCATGCAGTATACAGGTCCTCAATGGAAGGCAGGTTGGTAGCAATTATTTTTTCGGCAGTTCTAATTATCCTCTGAAGTCTGTGTCTTTCTTGTTGGATTGCAGAACCGAACCAGACAGTTATAGAGGTGCAAATGACAGATTCAATAATTCCTCTGTAGAACTGAATCAGCAGCTCCTTGGGCAGTTTGAGCTTACTGAGTTGGCGCAGAAAGAACATTCTTTGTTGTCCTTTTTTGATGGGGTTTTTGATGTTAGCTGTCCATTTTAGATCTTGTGATATGATGGAACCTAGAAATTTAAAGGTTTCTACTGTTGATACTGTGTTGTCTAGTATTGTGAGAGGTGGAAGTATGGAAGGGTTTCTCCTAAAGTCTACCACCATTTCTTCGGTTTTGAGTGTGTTCAGTTCCAGATTGTTTTGGTTGCACCACAAGGCTAGTCGTTCGACCTCTTGTCTATATGCGGATTCGTCATTGTCTCAAATGAGACCAATCACTGTTGTGTCATCTGCGAACTTCAGTAGCTTAACAGATGGATTGTTGGAGATGCAGTCATTGGTATACAGAGAGAAGAGAAGTGGGGAGAGCACACAGCCTTGGGGCCCTGTGCTAATTGTACAGGTATTTGATGTGATCTAGCTTAGCTTCACCTGCTGCTTCCTGTTTGTTAGGAAGCTTGTGATCCAGTTACAAGTCTGTTCCAGTACCTGTAGCTGGTTTAGCTTAGTTAGAAGAGTGTCTGGAATAATGGTATTGAATGCTGAACTAAAGTCTACAAAAAGGACCCTTGCATAGGTCTTTGGCGACTCAAGATGTTGTAGGATGTAGTGCAGAGCCATATTAAGAGCGTCATCTGTTGATCTATTCTAATGCTAATTCCCCAGAGGGGATCACATGGGAGCAACTGATCTGCATAGTACTTTAAAATACAAATGTATTCCTGAATATTGGGGAAACCAGTCAGACAGAATCATTGTGACTGGCAGATTCAGTGGTTAACAAACAAATGATTGTCCAACCATAAATTTTGACAGTTCCTGTTAAGAGGCAACCTGCTACTTTGTAAGTCTGGAGATGTCATTAGAGATTGGAGATTAGAACGATTGACAGACCTGTCTTCCACAGATTTCAGTAATCCACTGTTAAAGCCCTTGGCCATTGCTCAATGAACTCCATAAATTTACATTTTGTCTGGACTGTTCTTTTCCCATCCAAATCTCCCAATTCACAAATTGTGTTATCCTGAGCTGTAGTTTTAAGAGACTTGGAGGAAAATAATTTTGGGGAACTATTGAAGTTCATCTACATTTACCCACAGAAAAGACCTTGAGTTCAGGGGGAAGTGTCATGTGAAGTGTTAATACCGCTTTATAAAGCCTTGGTAAGGCCACACTTGGAACACTGCATCCAGTTTTGGTCGCCACGATGTAAAAAAAGATGTGGAGATTCTAGAACAGGGATCAGCAACCTGTGGCTCTTCACCCCTCTGCTGTGGCTCCCTGTCACTCAAATTTGTCTCACAACCACCAATGTGCAACACCCACCGGCACGCAATTTATTGAGCTTTTTAACCCCTGGTAGGCCAACCATGGATAAATCCAAGAAAAGAAAAGTTTCAGAAGAAAACAGAATGCTTAATTCAAGTTCATATGCTAGTTTTGTGGCCGCTCAAGAAATAGTCAGGCACAGGAAGGGTTTTGTGGCTCCCGGTGTTTTCCTTTCTGTGGGAAATGGGTCCAAATGGCTCTTTGAGTGTTTAAGGTTGCAGACCCCTGGTCTAGAATGAGTGCAGAGAAGAGCAACCAAGATGATTAGGGGACTGGAGGCTAAAACATACAAAGAACAGTTGTAGGAACTGGGCATGGCTAGTCTAGTGAAGAGAAGGGCCAGGGGAGACATGATAGCGGTCTTCCAATATTTGAGGGGCTGCCCCAAAGAAGAGGGAGTCAAGCTATTCTCCAAAGCACCTGAGGGTAGAACAAGAAGCAATGGGTGGAAACTAATCAAGGAGAGAAGCAACTTAGAACTAAGGAGAAATTTCCTGACAGTTAGAAGAACAATTAATCAGTGAAACAACTTGCTTCCAGAAGTTGTGAATGCTCCAAACACTGGACGTTTTTAAGAAGATGTTGGATAACCATTTGTCTGAAGGGGTCGTAATGCTCTCTACATGGGGCTCCCCTTGAGGTGCACCCAGAGACTTCAGTTAGTTCAGTTAGTTCAGAATGCAGCTGCGCGGGTGATAGAGGGAGCCACTCGTGGCTCCCATATAACACCGATCCTGCGCAGGCTGCACTGGCTACCTGTGGTTTTCCGAGTGCACTTCAAGGTGTTGGTTACCATCTTTAAAGCGCTCCATGGCATAGGACCGGGATATCTTCGGGACCGCCTTCTGTTACCACATGCCTCCCACCGACCAGTACGCTCTCATAGAGAGGACCTCCTCAGGGTGCCGTCAGCCAGACAGTGCAGGCTGGCGACCCCCAGGGGGAGAGCCTTCTCTGTGGGGGCACCTACCCTCTGGAATGAGCTTCCCCCAGGACTTCGACAACTTCCAGACCTCCGGACCTTTCGCCGCGAGCTTAAAACATATCTATTCTTTCGAGCAGGACTGGCTTAATAGGGTTTTAAATATGGATTTTATTGGGGTTTATTTTATATTTCGTATTGTATTTTAAATTTAGGCTATTGGAATAAGTTTTTTAAATATTGTTTTTATTGAAATGTATTATTTTTATTTTATCTGCCTGTTCACCGCCCTGAGTCCTCCGGGAGAAGGGCAGTATACAAATTAAATTATTATTATTATTATTATTATTATTATTATTATTATTATTATTATTATTATTATTATTATTATTATTATTATTATTATTATTATTATTATTATTATTCCTGCCTAAGCAGGGGGTTGGACTCCAAGGTCCCTTCCAACTCTGTTATTCTATTCTATTCTATTCTATTCTATTCTATTCTATTCTATTCTATTCTATTCTATTCTATTCTATTCTATTCTATCTTCTTAAAAAACTCCAGTGATAGAGCCCCACAACTTCTAGAGGCAAGCCATTCCACTGATGAATCTTTATTTATTTATTTATTTATTTATTTATTTATTTATTTATTTATTTATTTATTTTATTTTATTTTATTTTATTTGCATTTATATCCCACCCTTCTCTGAAGACTCAGGGCGGCTTACACTATGTCAAGCAATGGATGTCTTCATCCATTTGTATATTATATACAAAGTCAACTTATTGCTCCCAACAATCTGGGTCCTCATTTTACCTACCTTATAAAGGATGGAAGGCTGAGTCAACCTTGGGCCTGGTGGGACTAGAACCTGCAGTAATTGCAAGCAGCTGCTGTTAATAACGGACTGCATTAGCAGTCTGAGGCACAGAGGCCCCAGAATTGTTCTAATTGTCAGGACTGTTCTGTCCTATCACTGCCTTCAATGAAGCCTAGAAATAGACCAATTTCTTGTATGCTAAATGTGAATATAGGCAAGACAGAGCCAACCAGACCTACAGATCCCATTCCATTCCGGTGGAACATAACGGCCTCCCACAAGAATTCTTAAATGTCCTTTTACTTGCGATGATAATTTATGTCACTCCCTATTGTCTTCAACACCTAATGCACAGCTGGTCTTTTAATGCAAATTTCTTTGCTCTTGCAGGCCCATTATCCTCTTTGAAAGGGCAATGTGCTCTCCCTCCCCCTCCCTCTCTCTCTCTTTCTCGCCCCACAATTATTTCTCTTTGCCATGTCTGCATTTTTAAATTCTTCTTTCTTTCCTTTTCCCCCCTTTTTGCCCAAGCAAATCAAACAAATCATTCCCCGTGCCAAAAACCAATTCCTTTGCTACTTAAGTGTAGTTCTCCTGCATCATATTAAACCTGAAACCCAGCTGAACAAAATGTTGCTTATATTTTCCCAAATCAATGATAGGCCTTTGAATGTGAAATATTAATTTGTACCAAATGCTGAATTATACAGTCCCCAATCTCTTTTGAACCTAGCGGAGCAGGTTTAGCAGAAGTGGTTAAAAATCACGATAACAATAGCAGCATGGTGCTTTTACAGTCCTCTCTAAGTGGTTTACACAGTCAGCCTATTGCCCCCCAATAATCTGGGTCCTCATTTTACCAATCTCGGAAGGATGGAAGGCTGAGTCAAACTTGAGACAGGGTAGAACTGCTGGCAGTGGGCACCATTGGCCTGCAAAACTACCATTCTGACCACTGTGCCACCACGGTTCATAGATAGATAGATAGATAGATAGATAGATAGATAGATAGATAGATAGATAGATAGATAGATAGATAGATAGATAGATAAAGAGATAGAGATAGATATATAGATCGATAGACATGACAAAGATGATTGCAACAGAAAAGATGAAAGGGATCAAGGGGGAAACCAAGTTCTAGGAAACATTACTAACTTTTCATAACTTGATCTCCACATGTCTCGCCATAAACATAAGCGTATCTTTATCTCTACATGGGGCTCCCCTTGAGGTGCACCCGGAGGCTCCAGTTAGTTCAGAATGCGGCTGCGCGGGTGATAGAGGGAGCCCGTCGTGGCTCCCATGTGACACCTCTCCTGCGCAGACTGCACTGGCTACCTGTGGTCTTCCGGGTGCGCTTCAAGGTCTTGGTGACTATCTTCAAAGCGCTCCATGGCATAGGGCCGGGTTACTTACGGGACCGTCTGCTGCTACCAAATACCTCCCACCGACCCATGCGCTCTTACAGAGAGGGACTCCTCAGGGTGCCGTCGGCCAGACAGTGCCTGCTGGCGACACCCAGGGGAAGGGCCTTCTCTGTGGGGGCCCCCACCCTTTGGAACGAGCTTCCCCCAGGACTTTGTCAACTTCCCGACCTCCGAACCTTTCACCGCGAGCTTAAAACACACCTATATATTTGCGCAGGACTGGACTAGATTTTAAATTCAAATTGGTTTTAATGGGGATTTTATTATTTTTATTACTATTTTAATTATTCGGCCAGTTATAATAAGTTTTTTAATGGATGTTTTAATTGTATTTATATTTATGTTTTTATTTGGTTGTGAACCGCCCTGAGTCCCTAGGGAGATAGGGCGGTATAAAAATATGAATAAATAAATAAATAAATAAATAAATAAATAAATAAATAAATAAATAAATAAATAAATAAATAAATAAATCTCAGAAGACACAGGACAAAAATAATCAGTACAAAAGGAATATGAATTCTGGAGAAGGATGCAATATACCTATATTTTTCAGACTATAAGATGCACCTGACTATAAGATGTACCTAAATTTAGAAGCGGAAAACAGCAAAAAAAAAAAGGTTTTGGCCTCCCTTTTTCTGGGCCTTTTCCAGCCTTTTTCTAGACCATTTTCAGGGCTTTTATTTTTTGCCCTGTTTTCAAGGCTTTTTTTGGCCCATTTTCGGGGCTTTTTTTTTTGGCCCAATTTTGAGGCTTTTTTCAACCTGTTTTCAAAGGGTTTTTTGGGCCATTTCTGAGGGTTTTTTCAGCCCATTTTCAAGGCTTTTTTTAAAAAAAAAACAGGGCAAAAAAAGCCTCAAATACAGGCTGAAAAAAGGTCCCAAAAAGGCTGAAAAAAGGCCCAAAAATGGGGCTTGCAGAGGCAAAAAACCCAAACAAACCCAGCCAGCGGGTGGGTGGGGGTTCAGCGATATTTGGTCTATAAGACACACAGACATTTTCACCTCCTTTTGGGAGACAAAAAAAGTGCATCTTATAATCCTAAAAATATGGTACATTATTGGCAATCCAAAGCACTCCTTTTAGGAGAAGACATGAATGCTCAGTCAATCTTAATGGCAGCACATTTGATTGAGATCTTGAGCCCCTAGAACAGGAGTGTCGTACTCAATTTCTGTTCTGTTTCCCTCCCCCAATACTCCCAACAAAGACTCAGTCAAGATAAATGTCCTGGCCACGTCTACCCACGGGCCTGCCAAGTTTCTGGAGATAACGAGGAAATTATAGATAAGGCCAGAATTACTCACGAATATATTCTTCCCTCCATTGATACAGTTTGCCCACGCAAATTCATTGCTTTGTCCAAGACAAAAAACCAGGAAGTCCCGCCTCCTATTTATAGTCTCTGCAGATGTCACTGCATTACCATCATTCCTTGGCTTTATCCCAACACTGCTTCTGCTGCGCGCGCCGGTCACATCTGCACAGTCTTGCATCACTCCAAAACTGTTCTTGGGGAATTGCCAAATCAGAAGAAGGCTCAAGAGAATCAGGCCTTGCCGGCCCCTCCTCCTCCCTTTGAGTGGGTGCCAGGGAGGGAGAGGGCCCAAGAGAAGCAGGGCTTGCCAGATCTTCTCCCTCACTTTCTGAATCATCCGAGTCTAGGAGTCCGGGTCCAGGAACCTGGGTCATAACAATTTCATTGAGTTGCATCAGGATTGTTTTTGTATGACCTCGGGGGGCTGGGGGCTGGGCCTGGCCAGGTTGGGGGTGACCAGGTCAATACCACTTATCAAGGATCCGTTTTCAGCTACGATGGCCTCCTGCAGCCCTCTGCTAGCAAAAACAGAGTCCGGGTGGACTGCAATCTGGAAATAAGGAGGCATTTCCTGACAGTGAGAACAATTGATCAATGGAACAGCTTGTCTCCCAGAGTTGTGGATGCTCCATCACTGGAGGTTTTCAAGAAAATATTGGACAACTATTTGTCCTGGTTGATGACTCCTACCTCGGACTGGGGGTTGAACTAGAAGATTTCCAAGGTCTCTTCCAGCTCTATAGTTCTAAGACATAATTATGTTGCCTTTTATCTTTTTCCAACTATATACCATCATGTGTCACCTTAACTGTCCCTTTGTTAGGTTACTGGCTCAAGCATGGCTGACTAGGTAAAGGTAAAAGTTCCCCTCGTACATATTTTTTCTCGAAGGCCATCACTCTGCTAAACAAATAATTCCATCAACACTGTCAGACTATTTACTGAATCTGCACTACTATTAATCGTTTTATAGTTCCCATCACCAATCTCTTTCCACTTATGACTGTATGACTATAACTTGTTGCTGGCAATCCTTATGATTTATATTGATATATTGACCATCAATTGTGTTGTAAATGTCGTACCTTGATTAACGTATCTTTTCTTTTATGTACACTGAGAGCATATGCACCAAGGCAAATTCCTTGTGTGTCCAATCACACTTGGCCAATAAAATTCTATTCTAAAATTCTATTCTATGTGCTAGTCATTGCCAACTCTAGGGGGTGGTGCTCATCTCCGTTTCAAAGCTGAAGAGCCAGCACTGTTCGAAAATGTCTCTGTGGTCATGTGGCCGGCATGACTCAATGCCAAAGGCGCATGGAACGCTGTTATCTTCCCACCAAAGGTGGTCCCTATTTTTTCTACTTGCATTTTTACGTGCATTTGAAACTGCTAGGTTGGCAGAAGCTGGGACAAGTAATGGGAGCTCACCCCATTACACCGCAGCACTAGCAATTCGAACCGCTGAGCTGCCGACCTTTCGATCGACAAGCTCAACGTCCTAGCCCCTGAGCCACCGTGTCCCTATATGGCTGACTATATGGTAGATAACTTACTTCTCTCCAGTTGCTGTCCATCAATTCTTGTCTGTTTTCCAATGTACTTCTGAGTGAATGAAAGGATGATGATGATGCTGCAGGCTGATGTGCAGAAGGACAGATCTCTTGGGTGGTGGTCTCCAAAATAGTCTTATTATTGTCCTAGAACCATCCTACGATCCCCTGAGAATTCAAATTAACCACACAACCAACCAATGATGGCACTGACCCTCAACCAAATCCCCCAACACCCCAACCAGCACTTCTCCTCCCAATGACTCTCACCTGACATGACCTCCCCATCATAAAACCCATCACAAGACCCTCACCTGAGATGACCCACAACTGACTCCTCAAAAGACTCATCACTAGACCCATCATTAGATCCACACCTGACTCATCACAAGACCCATCACAAAACCTCACCTGACATGACCCACACCTGACCCCTCACCAAATGACCCTTACTTGACATGACCCACACCTGACCTCTCATAAGATCTATCACAAGACCCATCACTAAACCCTCATCTGACTCAACACAATACATATCACTAGACCGATCAAAAGACCCTCACCTGACATTACCAGAGGTGATATTCATTATTATTATTATTATTATTATTATTATTATTATTATTATTATTATTATTATTATTATTATTATTAATTAGATTTTTATACCGCCCTTCTCCCGAAGGACTCAGGGCGGTTCACAGCCATAATAAAACAATGACAATATACAGATAAAAACAAAGATTAAAAAACTTATTATATAATTGGCTAAAATTTAAAACAGTATACCGTTAAAAAACCCCTAAAAATTTATATCGCAATATGAATATTAAAATTAAACTCTTTAAAATTATAAAATTATAAAATTTAAAATTACGAAGCCAGTCCCGCGCGAATAAACAAATACGTCTTCAGCTCGCGGCGGAAGGTCCGAAGGTCAGGCAGTTGACGCAATTCAGCCGGTTCACACCGGTTTGGGCGAACTGGTAGTGATAATCCCAGCTCCAAGTTGTGCTATTTAGGCACATTTTCAAGGCTGGGCTCATGCAAGGAAGGCACGTGAGCGAGCAAAGCGCATGTAAGGAAGTCCAGGTGCATGCGAAGCAAGAGAGCGCATGCTCAGTGAACCAGTGGCAAAGACCCACTCGTGGACGTGACCCATCAAAAGACCCATTACAAGGCCCTACCCTGACCCTCCCATCACAAGAAGGTCCACAAGAAGCCCTTATAAGCAGAAGAACACCGACACTGATATTCCCTAAATTCCACTGAAGATGTTACCTAGTGTTGTGGTCCACCAACAGCCTGCAAAACTGGCAGCGGAGTCAGACAGTGATGAGGCTGAGGAAGAACTTGGGCCAGTCCTGGAGGTTGGGGAAGGCCTGGATGAGGGCTCTGCGTTGGAGGCAGAGATGGGGCCAGCACCATTTGGGAGTGATGTGCCTACTCCGGAGCCTTCAGAGGCTGACAATAATGAGGCAGAGGAACAGGAGGAGCCTGCTCCTAATGCATGCATGAGAAGAGCTGTCAGAAGGCAAGAGCAGCTAAAGCAAAGAGGATGACTCGGGAGTAGGGCCAAGAGCTGATTGACTCCTCCCATAAGGCTTAAAACGGCTTTTAGGCTCTTTGTCGGAAAACAACGTTGATATTTATTATTTATTTATTTATTTTATTAATCGAATTTGTATACCGCCCTTCTCCCGAAGGACTCAGGGTGGTTCACAGCCTATTTAAAAGCACAATATAATACAGTTTAAAAACAAAATAAAATTTATATAATTTATGGCCGAAATGCTAAAAACTACAATAAAATAAAACTAAAACCCCATTAAAACTACATTTTTTAAGCTAGCCCTGCTCGATGGAATAAAAGAGTCTTCAGCTCGCGGCGGAAAGTCCGGAGGTCGGGGAGTTTTGAAGCCCCGGAGGCAACTCATTCCAGAGGGCAGGAGCCCCCACAGAGAAGGCCCTCCCCCTGGGGGCCGCCAGTCGACATTGTTTAACTGACGGTACCCCGAGGAGGCCTGCCCTGTGGGCGCGCACAGGCCGATGGGAGGCTGTTGGTGGCAGCAGGCGGTCCCGTAAGTAGCCTGGTCCTAAGCCATGGAGAAGACGCCGATAGCCTTGCTCCTTGTCTTGCTGCATTTATTTCTTGTCGCCGTCTTCTGCTTTTGAGCTTTTGCCAGGAAAAGCCTTTGGCAGTTTGCCTAATTAGACCAAGGTTGGTGATACGACTGAAGAATTGTGTTATGAAGAATTTGTTTTGATTTAGAGAACGAACCTTCACCCTTGCCATCATATTATCTACTGATTTTGCCTTTCCCTGCCCCTGTATTACTGTCAAAGCTTGCAAATCTTCATCTTCAATAAATATCTTTAATCTGCATCCATCGTTATTTGCCTTAATGTTCGTTTTTCAAAGAATCCCAGCATCTTTGGTAGCGTGGCAGTTTTCAGAGTAGCCCTTGCATTCCTTCCCGATGCTACGTAATTTTGTGAGCGTGGTCTAAGAAAGAATTCCCAATGTTTTACATTAAAACGTGTAATAATAATTATGAAGCGTGCGTCTTCATCTTGGGCGTCTCTGGGGATAGAGACCGATCTTCGGAGCATTATTCTCTCCACAGAGATGCTCATATTTAATTAAGCTGATCTCATTAAGATAAAAAATTTAAAAAAAATAAAATAACCGCCATATGTCATTTTAAAGAGCTATAGATAGTCAAGGCTTCTGTTTAATTGTTGTTATTATTTAAAAAAAAAAACCAGAAATGTGAGTTATTTTTAATTTCCAACAGAACCTCCTGATTACAAAGCATCCGAGCCGCTGGATAGAAACTTATTACAACCTTGCATTGTTAGCAAAAGGGAGGGGGGGAAGAGAAAAGAAAAATGTGCATTTATCCTTCAACTACTTAATAACCAGGAGATTATATATTCGCTTTTATTTTTATTTTTTTTTTGCAAGAAAACAAAGAATTATCTTCTTTTGTGATTGGTCTTTGGTGTGTGTGTGTGTGTGTGTGTGTTTCCCCCCGTTCTTTTAGTTATTGGATCTCCCTGGAAAAAGAAGATTACAGTGCTTAACTGTCTAATGTACGCGAGGAGAGATTTCACTGATATTGTCATAGTGAATGGTTAGCTATTAAAACTCTTTCATTTTACATCTTTCCAACATGTTGTTACCAGAAGCTGCTTTAGTGAAAGAACGCTTTGTTAGGAATCAGATAAGCTGATGGATGTCAGAAAAAAAAGGAAACCGTATCATTTTGTGATGGGTTGTTACATTTTTTAATAATACATGGATAAAGGTAAAGGTTCCCCTCGCACATATGTGCTAGTCATTCCCGACTCTAGGAGGCAGTGCTCATCTTTGTTTCAAAGCCAAAGAGCCAGCGCTGTCCGAAGACGTCTCCGTGGTCACGTGGCTGGCATGACTCAAAGACAAAGGCACACGGAACGCTGTTACCTTCCCACCAAAGGTGGTCCCTATTTTTCTACTTGCATTTTTTACGTGCTTTCGAACTGCTAGGTTGGCAGAAGCTGGGACAAGTAACGGGAGCTCACCCCGTTACACAGCACTAGGGATTCGAACCGCTGAACTGCCAACCTTTCGATCGACAAGCTCTTAGCCACTGTGCCACCGCGTCCATTATACATGGATAGAGAGCATTTTAAAAAAAGGCACTTTGGTAAACTCTGAGAGTTTTATTTTCTTTGGGTTACCAAAAAAAAAAAAAAAAAGGAAGTTAATTACTAATTAAGAACATAGCTCTAAAACAATCCATTCTGTCATCGCAGCCTTCATAAAACACACATTTGCTGTAATACGGCAGTTGTCACCACCGAAATCTATACCCCGGGAGAGCTGTCAGAGTGAAATATAAACTCGGTGCAAAGTGTCAGACTGGAAATTAAAGAGGAAGCACATACGGTTTGTATAAATCCTAAATGTTTATGAATGCGCAGGCAGGAGGCTGCAAAAAAAGAAAACAGGAGCGGGGGGGGGGGGGAAAGAAAGAAATTTCAGCAAAGTTGGTGGAAGATTAAAAGAGAGAAGTAAAAATAAACCTAAGGAAGTGATTAAGAGACAGAGAGGCAGAGACCAGGGGGTGAGTCAAGAAAGGAATTAGCCTGAAGTTATTGTGTTCTCATAAGTGGTCTAATCCAAACCCATATT
Organism: Ahaetulla prasina; assembly: GCF_028640845.1. Taxonomy (NCBI): domain Eukaryota; kingdom Metazoa; phylum Chordata; class Lepidosauria; order Squamata; family Colubridae; genus Ahaetulla; species Ahaetulla prasina. Next base: position 298,228,862 of record NC_080540.1, on the reverse strand, counting down.
TAATTTTCTTGTCTCTTGTCTAGTGCTAATTTGGTCCTGGCTGTTACTTAGCTAGCTAGCTAGCTACCATAGCTAGCTAGCTAGTCCGTTAGTTTGTTAGTTCATTAGATGGTTAGTTGATTGGTTAGTTAGTTCGTTAGCTAGCTAGCTAGCTAATTAGTTAGTTCATTTGTTCATTTGTTCACTCATTAGTTCATTAGTTCATTAGTTCATCAGATGGTTGGTTGGTTGGTTGGTTGGTTAGGTAGTTAGTTAGTTAGCTAGTTAATTAGTTAGCTAACTAGCTAGCTAGTTAGTTAGTTCATTTGTTCATTCATTAGTTCATTAGTTCATTAGATGGTTGGTTGATTGGTTAGTTAGCTGGTTAGCTAGCTAGCTAGTTAGCTAGCTAGTGTCAGGCCTGGAAGCCATCTTTTTCATTGGGCTTTCAGGCCTGCCACATTTACTACTGTGGGAAACTGGGAGGGGGGATTGTATGGAGCAGGAGTGATATATAGTCATAATAACATTCCTTTCTCAGAGAGTCAAGGATATCTTGCCCTGCACCAGGAGGGGTCTGACTGGGAGGCATCTCCAGTTGGGACGGTGCATAGATTGGACCACGTAATGGACATGTGGGTGCAGAGGGAAGGGGCTTGGACTTTCCTTTGAGTGGGGAAAAGATGGAAGCTTTCATATTTGAGTTTTCCCAGATGTGCCAATATGACATCTCTAATAAAATGGAACTTTGAGGAACATTTAGCCTCGGGGTCTTCTCTTGTTGGGGGTGTTACTTGGAACCCTGACACCTAGCTAGCTGGTTACTTAGCTAGCTAGTTAGCTGGTACTGGTGATATTATCTAGTTTGGTAATGAAACATCTGTAAGAAAACAACCAAACTGAGAGAGCACCAAAGACCCCACAGTTCAACCCTGAGCTGCAAATATTTTCTATTATTGGTCTAGTCTGACCTGTCACAATTTGACTTGACATTTATAATCACTTGTAGGACAAGGACAGACAGACTCTGGAGGTGGAATGAATCAAGAGAAGAATGAGTCTAGAGTCCCCATTCCCCATAAGCGGTCTAAGTCCAACCCCTCTTCAATTCTGTTAACTCTTACCTAACTCCAACTTAATGCTGAATGTCCATTGACAAGATTCTTGCATATAGGCATGAGCAAATAATTAGCCTAACTGTAATTTATCATGCGGTCCTGATTCTTCACGTCTGATAGTGATGTCCCATCCTCGTCATGAGACGTATAAACAGTCTTATCATTTCTTCAATTCCTCTTAGTTAACAGTTGTAAACTCCCACTCCCTTGTAGCACTGATGAGGTTACCTAGCTGGGTTAAGAAAAGTCTGCAAGAAAACAGCCAAGCTCAGAGAGCATCAAGGATCCCACAGTCCTCCTCCTCCTCCTCCTCCACCTCCTCCACCTCCTCCTCCTCCTCCTCCTCCTCCCCCCATATCTCATCCCCTTCCAGTACAGACAATGTTCCCTAGTTGGAACATCAAGAAAAGTCTGCAAGAAAACAGCCAAGCTCAGAGAGCATCAAGGATCCCACAGTCCTCCTCCTCCTCCTCCTCCTCCTCCTCCTCCTCCTCCTCCTCCTCCTTCTCCTCCTCCTCCCATATCCCATCCCCTTCCAGTACAGACAATGTTCCCTAGCTGGAACATTAAGAAAAGTCTGCAAGAAAATGGTCAAGCTCAGAGAACACCAAAGATCCCACAGCCCTCCTCCTCCACCTCCTCCACCTCCTCCTCCTCCTCCTCCTCCTCCCCCCATATCTCATCCCCTTCCAGCACAGACAATGTTACCTAGTTGGGTAATGAAATGTCTGCAAGAAAACAATAAAGCTCAGAGAGCACCAAGAACCTAACAGATATAAAACTCTTCATTCTCTAACTCGACTCTTAACTGTAAGTTCAATAAGCAATGACTTCTCGAATCCATGTTTCAGCCAAAAAACCAAGCAGACGCCTAAAATGGTCACATTTGTTAATAAATATAACACTCATCTTCCATATTTCAACTCTAAACTGTAAGCAAGTCCAATAGACAATATTTTTTCCCATTCTGATGTCAGCAAGTCCAGGAAAAACTGCCCCAAATTATTAACTCTATGCAAGACTAATAACCTACATCTGTTTTTCTTTTTCTTTCTTTCTTTCTTTCTTTCTTTCTTTCTTTCTTTCTTTCTTTCTTTCTTTCTTTCTTTCTCTTTTTTATTCTCGATTCTATGAGAGCTTGATTCTATGAGGGCTCGATTCTATGAGGGCTATTCCATCGGCACAGTAATTGGGAGGGGCAGATACGGCGGAAGTGGGGGCCCGTATCATGTTCGGGGAGTGCGCACTCGCTGTTTGCAAGCGATTGTGCACTCCGGTCCCCCTGACTCTCCCCGTTCCCCAAGTAGCTTGAATCCTCAGAGCCTGGACCTTCGGCTGATGTTATGTAATGCCAGGTCCGTGGTGAATAAAGCCCCCCTTATTTTCGATCTTATACAAGAGGGGGGTGCGGACCTGATGGGCATTTCAGAGACCTGGTTGGGCACAGAAGGGGGGGTACCCCTTGTTGAGATGTGCCCACCAGGCTTCCATGCATTTCATCAGTCGAGGGCCCAGGGTAGGGGTGGGGGGGGTGGCGGTTATTATTAACGAAGGCTTGGAACTGAGGGAGGCCACTGTACCACAGATAGCCTGGTGTGAGTCCCTCTTTGTGAAGTGGGGTCAGGGGATGCAGGTGGGCTTGCTGATCACATACCTGGCTCCTTGCTACATGACAGCAGTCCTGCCCGAGCTGCTGGATGTGATAGCCAGGATGGCGGTTGATACCCAGGGATTTCAACCTTCTGTCCATCGGTGAAGCATCTGCGGCAGCTCGGGAGTTCATGGCTTCCATGACGGCTTTGGACCTGACCCAGTTAGTTAATGGTCCCACTCACATCGGGGGAAATACTCTGGACCTGATTTTTGTCTCTGGACAGTGGTTGAATGATCTACAATTAGGTTGAATGATCTACAACTAGTTATTAAACCCCTGTCATGATCTGATCATTCACTCCTTCGACTTGACTTCCAAACCGCCAACCCACACCTCAGGGAGATGGAGCCGATTCGTTGGTTCCATCCCAGGCGCCTGATGGACCCGGAGAGGTTCCTGACAGAGCTTGGGCCTTTTCCTGAGGATCTGGCTCACGGCTCGGCTGAAGAACTAGTCGCCACCTGGAAAAGGGCGGCGGCTGGGGCTTTGGACCGCGTCATGCCTCTGCGGCCTCTGACCCGGCGCCGATCTCGATTGGCTCCTTGGTATTCTGAGGAGCTGAGAGAGATGAAGTGCCAAAAAAGATGCCTAGAGAGTGGCTGGAGGGCCAGCCGTTCTGAATCTGACCGAACACTAGTAAGGTCTCATATTCAGACCTATCTAGTGGCGATAAGTGCAGCAAAATGGGAATATTTTTCTGCACTTATTGCATCGGCAGATAACTGCCCAGCCACTTTGTTTAAGGCAGTGCTTCTCAATTATTTTCTGTCATGCCCCCCTAGGAAGAAAAAAAAACATTTTTCGCGCCCCCCGCGCGACTGTAAATAGTATCATTTATTGTTATGACAGTGTTTGCCGAGGTCAAACGCGCCCCCCCTTTACGGAGCCTCGCACCCCCCCTGGGGGGCACCCCCCACTATTTGAGAAGCACTGGTTTAGGGTGACCCGCTCCCTCTTGCAATAGGGAGCTCGGGAAGACCCCTTGCAAGGACGTGCTGAAGATTTTGGTCAATATCTGCATGATAAAGTCACTCAGATTTGGGATGGGCTGGACTCAGATTGGGTAGATTTGGGCAGAGTGACGGAGGTAGATCTTGGAGGTGTCATCTGGGAGGAGTTTGATACTGTGGTTCCCGAGGACATGGACAGGATACTGAGGAAGCTGAATGCGACCACATGCCAATTGGACCCGTGTCCCTCCTGCTTGGTACTGGCCATACAGGAGGTTACACAAGGCTGGCTTCAGGGAATTATCAACGCTTCTTTGATGGAGGGTGTCTTCCCTACTGCCTTGAAAGAGGCGGTGGTGAGGCCCCTCCTCAAGAAGCCTTCCCTAGATCCAGCTGTTTTAGTGAACTATCGTCCTGTCTCCAACCTTCGTTTTGTGGCGAAGGTTGTTGAGAGTGTGGTGGCATATCAGCTCCCCCTCTACCTGGATGAAACTGTCTATCTTGACCCGTTCCAGTCCAATTTCTGGCCTGGGTACAGCACGGAGACGGCATTGGTCGCATTGGTAGATGATCTCTGGAGGGCTCGTGACGGGGTTGTTCCTCTGTCCTGGTCCTATTAGACCTTTTGGCGGCTTTTGATACCATCGACCATGGTATCTTGCTGCGACGGCTGGAGGGTTTAGGAGTAGGGGGCACCGTATATTGGTGGTTCTCCTCCTATCTCTCTGACTGGTCGCAGACGGTGTTGGCAGGAGAGCAGAGATCGGCCGCGAGGCGTCTCATGTGTGGGGTGCCACAGGGGTTGGTTCTCTCGCCACTCCTGTTCAACATCTATATGAAGCCGTTAGGCAAGATCATCTGTGGTTTTGGGGTGCAGTGTCATCTGTACGCTGATGATACTCAGCTGTACATTTCCACCCCAACTCACCCCAATGATGCCATTGAAGTGATGTCTCGGTGTCTGGAGGCCGTGCGGGTCTGGATGGGGAGGAACAGACTTCGACTCAACCCTTCCAAGACTGAGTGGCTGTGGATGCTGGCATCCCAGTACAGCCAGCTGATTCCATCGCTGACTGTTGGTGGCAAATCATTGGCCCCTATGGAGGGGGTTCACAACTTAGGCGTCCTCCTGGATGTATGGCTGTCTTTAGAAGATCACATTACAGCCATCGCCAGGGGAGCTTTTCATCAGATTCGCCTGATACGCCAGTTGCGTCTCTTCCTAGACCGGGATTCCCTTTGCACGGTCACTCATGCCCTCGTCACTTCCCGCCTGGACTACTGCAATGCTTTCTACATGGGGGTCCCCTTGAAGAGCACCTGGAGGCTCCAACTGGTCCAGAATGCAGCTGCGTGGGTAATAGAGGGAGCAACTCGCAGCTCCCATGTAACACCTCTCCTGCGGAAGCTGCACTGGCTCCTGGTGGTCTTCCGGGTGCACTTCAAGGTATTGGTTACCACCTTTAAAGCGCTCCATGGCATAGCACCGGGTTATTTATGGGACCGCCTGCTGCCACCAATAGCCTCCCAACGACCTGTGCGCTCCCATAGGGAGGGCCTCCTCAGGGTGCCGTCACTCAAACAATGTCGACTGTGCGACGCCCAGAGGGAGGGCCTTCTCCATGGGGGCTCCTGCTCTCTGGAATGAGCTGCCTCTGGGGATACGACAACTCCCCGACCTCCGGACCTTTTGGCGTGAGCGGAAAACCTTCTTGTTTTATTGTGCAGGGCTGGCCTAACGTATTTTAAAGTTTGGTTTTAATATGGTTTTATTATTCTTTTATCTTTTGGCCTAATTGAATTTGGTTTTTTAAATTGTTTCTTAATTTTTATAATCTTGTTTTTATCTGGCTGTGAACCGCCCTGAGTCCTTTGGGAGAAGGGCAGTATATAAATCTAATCAATCAATCAATAAATAAATAATAAATTCTCTCTCTCTCTCTCTCTCTCTCTCTCTCTCGTTTGTATTATCTTTTATTATTGCAGTTAATTTTTTTAACTTTTAATTCCTGGGAGATTAAACTGTGTATGGGGCGAAATCCCGAAGGAGCACCAAAATGTAAAGCATAAACAAGTAAGTAATAAATAAAGGGAGGGATGGAGGGATGGATGGGAAAAAATCCCTGTTTTTCTTCCTCAGCTGATTGAATGGAAGCTTCCAAATTCCCAGAATGCTCTTGGTGGTTCACAATGCCTGTGGGTATTGCAATCTTGTTTGAGTCCGTGTTCCATCATTCTGCCTGTCTCAAACACCCTTCATTTCCTGAGAGTTCTGGTTTATCTCGATCTGTTGTTAAATGAGAATATATATTTTTTTTCAACCGCTGAAAATAATCCATGCTCCCACTCTAGTGTAGCTTTATGAACCCACCGTGTGATTTCCTTTTCCATTTCCTTCTTCTGCATTGTGATGGTCCTTGTTCTAGGTAAGCAATAATTCAAAGACAGTTGAATAATGCAAAGCTTTATAACTTTGAATTGCAAAGATATTGAGCGGTCCTTAGTGCAAAAGGTTGCCCCTATATATATATATATATATATATGTAGGTCTTTGGTTATTCGAGTTTTCTCCCGCGTAAAATTGGAAGTGTCTTGGCGACGTTTTGACGAAGTCTCATTTGTCATCTTCAGCCTGAAGATGACGAATGAGACTTCGTCAAAACGTCGCCAAAGACCTACATACAAACACCCGCGAAAACCTCAGAAAACACACACACACACACACACACACGGTAATAAGCAACACTTCAATTACTACCAACTCAAACAAACAACCAAAGAGTAAAAAACAACCTAATCAAGGAATCACCAAGAAGACTCCCACCAACACTGACAGTTCAAGCCACTTGTATATAAAGAGAGAGCCAGTCCCCACTTTCTTCTCGCATTGATGATGTGACCTAGTTGGGTTATGAAATGTCTTCAAGAAAACAACCAGGTTCCGGGAGCACCAGGGACCCCACAGTTCAACTCTGAGCTACAAACATTATCCTATGCTGATAAAGTTGTTTAATTTGTGATTCTGGAGAAGAAGCAAATTTCTAAAGATGGCTTGCACTAGATGTAAATTATTAGTGTTCTTATTTTTGCAGAGTAATCATCATAGAAAGAGTAGAAAATCCAGAGCCTCTTCATATTCTCCCAAAATCACAAGGCACTTGTGCTATGGAAGCAAGCAATACAACAACCACAAAAAATCAAAAACCAAAGCAGAGGAGTTTTGACTCAGCTTAAGCATTAGCATACAGAAATGTTGTTTTTGTCCCAAGCATCAATCTCCATTTTTTTTTAAAAAAGAGGCACAAATAAGTTTGTCAGATCATTAGCGGCACCTAATAAATCTGAAGGAATCGCGATCTGCCAGGGTGTCGATAAAGTCCTAATTTGTCAGATAAATGGATTGTTGCACAGTATTAATTCCCCACTGCTCACTCTGTGAAAATGGAAGCCGAGGCCAAGGGAGGCTCTGAAGGATGCCAGGATGTTTTTCGGCAAGCATGACTGCCTGCCGCTAATTCCTGCCTTGAAGTCCTGGGTGGTTTTCTTGCAGATGTTTCATTACCCAACTAGGTAGTATCTTCAGTCCTAGAAGTGAGGTGACAAGGGATGGAAGAAGAGGCAGAGGAGGAGGAGGAGGAGGAAGAAGAGGAGGAGAAGGAGGAGGAGGAGGAAGAGGAAGAGGAGGAGGAGGAGGAGGAGGACTGTGGAGTCCTAGATGCTCTCTGAGCTTGCTTGTTTCCTTGCAGATCTTTCATTACCCAACTAGGTAGTATCTTCAGTCCTAGAAGGGAGAGGACAAGGGATGGAGGAGGAGGAAGAGGAGGAGGAGGAAAAGGAAGAGGAAGAAGATGACTGTGGGGTCCTAGGTGCTCTCTGAGCTTGCTTGTTTCCTTGCAGATGTTTCATTAACCATCTCTGTAACATCATCAGAAGGGAGTGAGGAGGAGAAGAAGGAGGAGGAGGAGAAGGAGGATGAAGAGGAGGAGGAGGAGGCCTCTTGGTGCTCTCTGAGCTTGGTGGTGTCCTTGCCTATTTTTCATGACCCATCTAGATAACACTTTCAATGCCAGATCATTCATTAAGAGTGCAGAGATGAGTAGCAAAGGTGATTAGGACATTGGAGGCTAAAACATACAAAGAACAATTGCAAGAATTGGATATATCTCGTTTAATCAAAACAAGGATTAGGGGTGTCATGATAGCAGTCTTCCGATATCTAAGGGGCTGCCACAAAGAAGAGGAGGTCAGCCAATTCTCCAAGGTGCCTGAAGGCAGGACAAGAGGTGATGGATGGAGATTAATCAAGGAGAGATCCAACCTGGAACTAAGGAGAAACTTCCTGGGCTGTTCCACCCTCTCACACACACCACTGATGTAGGGAGTCTTTATTAAGGCTTCTGAGCCTGGATTGAAATTCCCTGTGCTGGCGCCAGTTCAATCCCATTGTGTTTCCATGGTCTACTCAAATAAAGCCAACATTAGCCCTCAAGTTAAAGGCAAGTCTAGTCCACTAGACAAAGGCGAGTTCCCAAGGCAAAGGCAAGAGGCAAGGCAAGGCAGGGTTAGGGGCAGGGCCCAAGGCCCAAGGCCCAAGGGCCAAGGCCAAAAGGCAAAGGCAAGGCAAGGCAAGGCAAGGCAAGGCAAGGCAAGGCAAGGCAAGGCAAGGCAAGGCAAATAGTCGAAGAGACACAATCCAAAATTCAAGGCAAGAACATAGAGCAATAAAACACTTTGTTCCCAGAATCTCTGCCGTCTGTCCGCTGTGTATAATACTCAGTTTCTGTTTCAGCCCATCAAAAAGAATGAATCTGCCTGCTCGCATGTAATTGGGACGACCTTCACTGCTCCTGCCTTTTTTTTTGCCCTATCTGTTTTGGATCAGGGCAGAAAGCTGTTCCTCTTCCTCATCACTGACTGGCTGCAGCTGTATGCTTTCCCTACCTGAAGCCTTCAGGGCTATCCTGCTGCAGCTGTGCTTCATCAAAATCCCTCTCAAACAGCTGCTTGGAACCACTGACCAACTCCCTGCCACACATGCCTGGAACTGGTTCATCCTCTGGACAGCCAGGGTAACAAAGTGATATGGACGGTTGTAGACCTGTTTTCAAAACAGGCTCATTTTGTAGCATGTACCAGTCTTCCGTCCACTAAGCGATTGTCCAAACTGTTTATCAATCGTATCTATAGGCTCCATGGCATACCTAAAAGAATAATATCAAACCGGGGGTACAGTTCACCGCTCACTTTTGGCATAATTTTGTAACCATGATAGAATCATCCCAAGGCCTTAGTTCAGCCTTCCATCCCACGAACAATGGAGCGTCAGAAAAAACTAATGCAATGGTGGAGCGCTATTTGAAGTATTATGTTAAGTATCAGCAGACCAATTGGGCGAATCTACTTCCGTTTGCGGAGGTCACATACAACAACGCACTACATAGCAGTACAGGGTTCACCCTTTCCAGGTAGCCACTGGGGGGGGGACTTCGTTCCAATACCTGAGTCTCCCCAGGTAGCTACCACCACCACGAGTTCACAAGGTTGGATAGCCTGGATGTAAAAAGTATGTAAGATGAGGACCCAGATTGTTGGGGGCAAGAAGCTGACTCGTAGACAACTTAGAGAGGACTGTAAAGCACTAAGAAGTGGTGTATAAGTCTAAGTGCTATTGCTAATCAGTGGGAAAGCTTGTCTCAAAAGGTTATGGGTGCTCCAACATTGGAGGTTTTTAAGAAGAGACTGGGCAATCACTTGCCTGAAATGGCACAGGGTTTCCTGCTCGAACAGGGGGTCAGACTAGTAGACCTCCAAGGTGTCTTCCAGCTCTGTTATTCCTTTATCATCTGTGTGGCTCTTCTTCGTGCAGTAACTAGGATCTCAGCACCTTTTTAGTGTCAAGGTGACCCGAACTATATGCAATATTCTGTGTGTGACCTCACCCATGCAGTGTAAAGGAGTAGCCTGCTTTGAAGAGGATCGATTCCAGTGGATGGAGAAGAACAGAATCATTTGAAAGAAAGGAGTTTTGAAAAAGTAAATCAAATTCACACTTCAGGTTCTGGCCATTTGCTTGACGTTGCTGTGCGATTGTCTGTTGTTCCCTCTGCTATGATGCCTTTGCATCTTATTAACTGGGGAAGAGCATCAAGAGGGCTTTGAGGAAATTAAAAGCAAAAGAAAACACAGAAGAGGTGAAGTTGGTTTCTCAACACTTCATTAAAAAAAAAATGCTCTGGTCTGAAGTGGCCAAATTCAATAAGAGCAACAATTTCCATTTTCTTGCCTTGAAGATATTCCAAGATGCTTTGTACTTGAAAAAAAACAAAACAAAAAACTCTGTGCTTCTGCCTCAAGTTCACCTCCCTTCTGAACGACCGTAATTTGTTTTTAGAATTTATTATTTTCTTCTTCGCGAGATGAACTAATGTTCAGAACTCACTGGTGGTCAAAAGCGGAGAGGGGGAAGAGGGATGGCTGGTTGCTTTCAGCCGAGATTAGGAAACAAAACACTTTGCAAAGCTCAGTGGTCGCTTTGGCCTAAGGGAAACTCTTTCAGACGCTATCCGACAAAATAGCTATTGCAGGAGAATAATGAGAACATACCTGCCTTGGTTGAAGGTTCTCTAGAGGCATCTGGGCATGCCTAGAACTGAGGTCTTCCTCCGTCCCTCCCTCCCTCTCTCCCTCCCTCCCTCCCTCCCTTCATTCTCATTCTCTCTTTCCCTCCTCTCATTCCCGTTTCCTTCCTTCCTCCTTCCCTCCCTCCCTTCCTCCCTGACTTACACACTCACTTCCCCTTCCCCTTCTCCTAGTCCTTCTCCTTTCCCTTCCCCTTTCCATTCCTTTTTGACTCTCTCCTTCCTTCCTTTCTTCCTCCGTCCCTCCCTTCTGTTTTTCTCCTTCCCTTCTTCTCCTTCCCACTTCCTTCCCACTTCCTTCCCACTTCCCTTCTTCTCCTTCCCACTTGCTTCCTTCCTCCCTCTCTCCCTCCCTCCCTCCCTCACTTCCCCTTCCCCTTTACATTCCTTTCTGACTTTCTCCTTCCTTCTTTTCTTCCTCCCTCCCTCCCTTCTCCTTCTCTCCTTCCCTTTTTCCCATTCCCATCTCCTTCCTTCCTTCCTTCCTTCCTTCTTTCTTTTCTCCTCCATCCCTTCTCCTTCCCCTTCCCCTTTCCATTCCTTTCTTTTTCCTTCCTTCCTTCCTTCCTTCCTTCCTTCCTTCCTTCCTTCCTTCCTTCCTCCCCTCCCCCCCCCCCTCCCTCCCTCCCTCCCTCCCTTCCTTCCTCATGCCCTCTCCTCTTTACATTCTTTTATGTCTCTCTCCTCCCTCCCTTTCTTCCTCTCTCCCACTTTCCATTACTTTCTGATTCCTCCCTCCCTCCCTCTCTTCCTCCCTCTCTTCCTCATCTACAAATATCCTAGCTTTGAAGCTAAGAGGGAGGGACTGGCCTAAGCTAACTTCAATGGGTGAGTGGGGGCTAGAAGTTCATTCTCATCCCCCAATCTTAACCCCGCCAGCACCTTCATCTTGGTTTAAGATAAGGAGCAGCCCTCCATGCATTTTCACAGCTAAAGGGCGGTTAGAACCCAGGTCTCGTCTTCACTCCTTCTCCAAGTAAATAAGATATCAGCCAGCATTTTTTAAAAAAAATCTTGTATATAATTTTCTTCACAACTTTTCTTGCTTCTAATTTTAACAACAACAACAACAATGATAATAACTAATGTTATATATTAATAATAACTAATCCTGCTTAGCTTTTTTTTTCTTATTCCAATTCACAGATCTACCTTAACAATATTTCCTCTATGCAAAGAACCTGAGGAAATGAAATGATATTCCTGAAAAAGCTCACAACCATTTGGGCGTTCTCATATTTCAGCTCCTTATCAGTTGTGACAATGTGCCACAATTAATGATAGCAGAGATAGCCGTGTTTGATACCATATGTATCATACTTAGTGGTGATAGATTAGCAATCACAAAAAATAATTCTGCTCTGAAATTAAGGAAAAGGGGGAGGGAATTGAATGTACAGCAAACATATAGATAGGTTAAGGAAATGTATAAATGAGATTTTTGGATAGGAAATTGTATCCCAGGCAATGGAGAGAATGGGATTAAAAAAAAATGGAAAGGAAGGGAAAAGAAAAGAAAGGGAAGGGAAGGGAAGGGAAAGGAAGAGAAGAGAAGAGAAGAGAAGAGAAGAGAAGAGAAGAGAAGAGAAGAGAAGAGAAGAGAAGTGGGCAGAGTTTGCCTGCAATTCGGCATTCCAACCACTGTACCACCACATTAAGAAAGGAAGGAAGGAGGGAGAGAGAGAAGGATAAATAGAAGGGAGGGAGGGAGGGAGGGAGGGAGGGAAGGAAGGAAGGAAGGAAGGAAGGAAGGAAGGAAGGAAGATTTCTTATGCTTTGAACTGGAGATAGAACTGAAGAAATTTCTGGATCAAGCGTGGATTACTACTGGTTCACTCCGGTTCAGGAGAACCGGTAGCAGCAGCAGCGGGAGGCTCTACCCACCCACCTAGGCGTCATCAAAAATGCTCTGTGCATGCTCAGAGCCTTCTGCGCAGAAGCATCGCATGCTTGAGTTCCCAATAGTGAACTGGTAGCGCCAGGATTTGAATCCCGCTACTGTTCCGGATGATTGAGAATCTCTGTATATATTTGGGATGGAGATGAAAAAACATTTCGGTTCCAGAAAAAAACAAGTCTGATGTAGAAGACTGAAGCTGCTAATGGTGTTTAAAAAGAGATTAGACAGGCATCTATTGGAGATCCTGAGAGTGTACGTATGTATGTATGTATGTACTGTATGTACGTACGTAGTGTATGTAGTGTATTTATTTATTTGTTTGTTTGTTTGTTTGTTTAATTATTTATTTAGTTATTTATTTAGTTATTTATTACGAGCTTGGTTGTTTCCTTGCAGATGTTCCATTACCCAAACTAGGAAATATCATCAGAGCTAGCACTGATGACGTTCCCTACTTTGGGTAATGAAACCTCTGCAAGGAAATAACTAAGCTCAGCAAACACTAAATAGCCCATATTTCCAAGTTGAGCTACAAATATTATCCTTTATTCTCTCTGTCTCTCATTGCCTCGCTCTCCCCCCTCTCCCCCCTCCATCTCTTATCTATCTATCTATCTATCTATCTATCTATCATCTATCTATCTATCCATCCATCCATCCATCTGTTGTGGTCCACCAGCAGCCTATGGAGCTGGCAATGGAATCAGACAGCGATGAGGCTGAGGTGAGGCCAGGGCCATCGGGGAGTGAGGTGTGGACTCCAGAGCCTCCAGAGACTGATAGTAGTGAGGCAGAGGAACAGGAGGAGCCTGTTCCTAATGCACGCATGAGAAGAGCTGCCAGAAGGCAAGAGCAGCTCAAGCAAAAAGGACGACTCGGGAGTAGGGCCAAGAGATGATTGGCCCCTCCCATAAGGCTTAAAACAGACCAGCTGTCAAGGTTCCAGAAAAACCTCTTCTGCATAAAAAAAACTCAGAAGCCATTGTCTTTCAGAGTTCTTTACTAGCATGAGGAAACTGGCACACGATGAGTGAAATTCAAAAACTGAACTTCCGGATTCTTTTCCCAGTTATACAAACCCCAAGAGTCCCACCCCCCTGACCCCTTTGCTGGTCACATGGTCCCACGTTCTCCCAGTTCATTCGAATATCTTCTCACCACTCTTCCTGCAGATGTGAACACTATCCGACCTTGACCGCTTGAAGAATGTTACCATACCCCTCAACCCCCCTTCTTCCCCTCAGGGGAAAAATGTGGCAGCATCTGGAACCCTAAAATCTAGTATGGTTTCCAGGCCTGACACCAGCAACGGCGTTTGGGCTTTGTCGGAAAACAACATTGATTGCTTCATCTTCTGCTTCATCTACATCTTGCATTTATTTTTGTGACTTCTCAACATTTGCCAAGAAAGGCCTTTGGCAGTTTGCCTAATTGGACCAAGGTTTGCGATAGGACTGAGGAATTTGTGTTGGGAGGAATTTGCTTTAATTTAGTTGAAGGGGGAGGGCCTAATAGTTTTTAATGGGGGGTTTTATTGGATTTTTACAGTTCTTAGCCAAATTTGAATTAGTCTTTTAAATTTGTTTTTAATTTTTGTATCTGTTGTTTTATTCTGGCTGTCAACCACCCTGAGTCCTTTGGGAGAAGGGCGGTATAGAAATTAAAATAATAAATAAATAAATAAATAAATTCAAAACCATCTCTCATTGATTGACTTGAGAGCCATCTATATAATCATGAGCTTTCTCATCTGGAGTTTTGATGTGGAGGGAAAACTCTCCGTTCCCCAAAATTTCCTTCTGTCACAGGATGTAAATGGAACTCAGTCGCAGATTCTTTTTTTACACCCAAATGCCACAATCTGCTGGGATGGATTGAGGAGCAGGAAATGAAGTCTTCTGCCATATGTGGTTCCTTGCTAGAAATAGCCAGCCCTGCTTTTTTGGAAAAGCATGAAGGCGGGTGGGGAGGGAGGAGAGAAAATAATTTTAAGGGGCTCAAAGAAACTCATAATGGGTTTCAAACTATTCCAATTTCTGCTTCATTTTGTTATTCTAACAGCAGCTTGCATGAGGCTCCCAGCCAAAGCCCACAAAGCCCACAAGTCAAGCTGTATTATTATTATTATTATTATTATTATTATTATTATTATTATTATTATTATTATTATTATTATTATTATTATTATTATTATTATTAGCCAGGGTGAAATATAGAGATTCTGCAGCAAACTGCAAAGTTGCTCCAGTTATTCTTAGAAGGGGAACAATTGCAAAAGGAAAATATGACTGGAATGGAATGGAATGGAATGGAAAATGAATAGAATAGAATAGAATAGAATAGAATAGAATAGAATAGAATAGAATAGAATAGAATAGAATAGAATAGAATAGAATATGGAGTGGAGTGGAGTGGAGTGGAGTGGAGTGGAGTGGAGTGGAGTGGAGTGGAGTGGAGTGGAAGAAAGAACGGAACGGAATGGAACAGAACAGAACAGAACAGAACAGAACAGAACAGAACAGAATAGAATTTATGGAGCAAAGTAGAATGGAATGGAATGGGACAGAACATAACAGAAAATGTGGAATGGAATGAAATAGAATAGCACTGAGAGTATCAAGGACCCCACAGATGCTATTTGTAATGTGTCTAAGTTTATAGAGTTAGCCTCTTGCACCCAACAATCTGTGTCTTCATTTTACCAACCTCAGAAAGATGGAAGGCTGAGTCCTTGAGCTGTTGAGAATCAAACTCCTGGAATGAACAGTGAGTTAGCCTGCAGTACTAACCACTGTGCCACCATGGCTCTTGTAGATGAGGTAGATAGGTAGGTAGGTAGGTAGGTAGGTAGGTAGGTAGGTAGGTAGGTAGGTAGGTAGGTAGGTAGGTAGATAGATAGATAGATAGATAGATAGATAGATAGATAGATAGATAGATAGATAGATAGAGTGATGTAGCTGCTCACCTCGTATAAGTGACACTGGGAGGCTCACAATGAAATAGGTTAAAAAAAACCCGAATATAAATTAAAACTCATAGCAACTGAGCTTCATAAAATAACCATCAACGAAACCAGGAGATGGGCTTTATGACATTTTGAGGACCCTGTCAGACCTTCCCCCACACTTAAATGGAGGGGAAAGCTGTTGAAGTGCTGTCCCGGTGTTTGGAAGCCGTACGGGTCTGGATGGGGAGGAACAGGCTCAAGCTCAATCCCTCCAAGACGGAGTGGTTGTGGATGCCGGCACCCCGATACAGTCAGCTGCAGCCGCAGCTGACTGTTGGGGGCGAGTTATTGGCCCCAAGGGAAGAGGTGCCCAACTTGGGTGTTCTCCTGGATGAACGGCTGTCGTTTGAAGATCATTTGACAGCCGTCTCCAGGAGGGCCTTTCACCAGGTTCGCCTGGTTCGCCAGTTGCGCCCCTTCCTTGATCGGGATGCCTTATGCACAGTCACTCATGCTCTGGTTACCTCTCGCTTGGATTATTGCAATGCTCTCTACATGGGGCTCCCCTTGAAGTGCACTCGGAGGCTTCAGTTAGTCCAGAATGCAGCTGCGCGGGTGATAGAGGGAGCCCCATATAGCTCCCATGTAACACCACTCCTGCGCAGGCTGCATTGGCTGCCTGTGGCCTTTCAGGTGCACTTTAAGGTTCTGGTTACTACCTTTAACCAGAAGGTCCTTCTCTGTGGGGGCTCCTACCCTCTGGAATGAACTTCCCCCGGTTTGCGCCAAATACCTGACCTTCGGACCTTTCGCCTTGAATTGAAAACGTATTTATTTATTCGTGCGGGGCTGGCCTAAGTTTTGTTATATTTTAAATTCTAAATTTTATATTTCTAAATTTTATATGAATTTTAATCGTGTTTTTAGATTTTTAAAGGTTTTAAAGTTTCGGCCAACTGTATAATAAGTTTTTTAATTTTGTTCTTAACTGTATATTGTTTGTGTTTTTATTCTGGCTGTACACCGCCCTGAGTCCTTCGGGAGAAGGGCGGTATAGAAATCTAATAAATAATAATAATAATAAAAAAAAATAAGAAAGACACATAGAATAGAATAGAATAGAATAGAATAGAATAGAATAGAATAGAATAGAATAGAATAGAATAGAATAGAATAGAATAGAATAGAATTTTTATTGGCCAAGTGTGACTGGACACAGAAGGAATTTGTCTTTGGTGCATATGCTCTCAGCGTACATAAAATAAAAGATACGTTAATCAAGGTACAACACTTACAACACTTAATGATAGTCATAGGCTACATATAAGCAATCAGGAAACAATCCATATCAATATAAATCATAAGGACTGCCAGCAACAAAGTTACAGTCATACAATCATAAGTGGAAAGAGATTGGTGATGGGAACGATGAGAAGATTAATAGTAGTGCGGATTTAGTAAATAGTCTGACAGTGTTGAGGGAATTATTTGTTTAGCAGAGTAATGGCATTCGGGAAAAAACTGTCCTTGCGTCTAGTTGTTCTGGTGTGCAGTGCTCTATAGCGTCGTTTTGAGGGTAGGAGTTGAAACAGTTTACTGTATATCCAGGATGTGAGGGATCTGCTATGAGAATTATTAGGGAGGGTCTGTCTCTACCTTCTTTCTCTCACACATAGCATTCAAGCTGAGTTGCCAGACAGAGTCCTGATGGCTCAATCATTAAATTGAAGTCTTGCAGGCAAACTCTGCCCACAGCCAGGAGTTCAGTCCTGACTGGTTCAAGGTTGGCTGATCCTTCCATTGTTCTGAGGTTAGTAAAATGAGGATCCAGATTGTTGGGGGCAAGAGGCTGACTCTGTAAACCGCTTAGAGAGGGCTATAAAGCAGTATGAAGCACTATATAAGTTTAAGTGCTATTGCTTTTGCTATTTTTCAGTGCTGTTATAACTTTGAATGGACACTAAATGAATGCTTGTAAGTCGAGGACTATCTGTATTAAAAGAATAGAATCTGATAGAAACCCTTCCTTCCTTCCTTCCTTCCTTCCTTCCTTCCTTCCTTCCTTCCTTCCTTCCTTCCTTCCTTCCTTCCCTTCCTCCCACCTTCCCTCCCTCCCTCCCTTCCATTTATCCTTCCTTCCTTCCTTCCTTCCTTCCCTCCCTCCCTCCCTCCCTCATTCCTTCCCCCCTTCCATTTATCCTTCCCTCCTTCCTTCTTTCCCTCCCTCCTTCCTTCTTTCATGTGGTGGCGCAGTGGTTGGAATGCCGAATTGCAGGCACTCTGCCCACAGCCAGGAGTTCAGTCCTGACTGGTTCAAGGTTGACTGAGCTTTCCATTCTTCTGAGGACCCAGATTGTTGGGGGCAAAATGCTGACTCTGTAAACCACTTAGAGAAGTCTATAGGGGACTATGAAGTGGTATATAAGTCTAAACGCTCTTGCTTTGCAAAATAGTGCGAAAGCGGGGGCCAATTTTATCTCCACTGGGTTTATAGTCCCAAAATTTTGCTGTTATGTCTGCACCCCCCGAGCCGGGCCTGCTGCCAGAAAGTGACTTGGACAGTGAGGGGGAAGGGCCGTCAAGACTTACCTCGGGAGCACCGGCTTGCCTGGCTCAGCTCCAGGAGCCAGAAACAGGCCAGGTGGAAGAGATAACGAGGCCTCCATCTCCTGACTCTTCCCCCCCAGGCCACGCCTGCAGACCCAGCTGATGGCAATCAGGCTTGGTTTCGTAGGCAGGAGAGGAGGGAACAACAGAAGCAATGGTGGGGCAGGCCTAGGAAGTGCTGAGTCATGGAGCCACACCCCACAGGATATAAAAGGCAGTGAGAGCTGCTGTGTCTCTTTGTAACAGGCAAATCCACTGATTAAGAGCTGAAGTTTGTTTCTAGGTAACTCACCAGCTTCATGGAAGATAACAGAGGCTCTTGGCAGACGCTGGCTATTCTGCCGCCAGAGCTGATAGTGACGGCTAATTAAGCCATCACTCGGATGGAGGCGAGGGAGGACAGAACATTTGCACTGCAAAGAATGATAATAAAAATAAAAATAAGTATTATTTCTGATTGTTTTGGGGGAAGTTAGGAATTGATGAGAGTTTTAGGAGTATAATTGAATTAGGAGGGAAATTTTTTTAGCATATGTTTGTTTTATTTTTAACTATACCTTGTGTTTGTTCTGGGAAGTCGGGGGGGGGCAGAGGAGGGAGGGGCATTTTTGAAGGGAGGGGGGAGGGGGAGGGGGACTGGGGGAGGAAAGCTTTGTAAAACTTTTTCAATAAAAAATAAAAATAAAACCAAAACCAGTATGGATGGCGTCCCACTAGAGATGCTAGTTTGCCTTCGCCTAGTGATTACAAATCTGGGCTCTGAGAAAGTTTTGCCTTACTAGACATTTATTGTACAATAAATCAGATGGTGAGGATAGCTTCTATCTGTTGCCCCGGTATGCTTTCATTCGGCTAATTTGCACTTCAAAGCAAAGTCAATAGTTCTCGCTATCTACATTCAATTGGGGATATTTCCATTTTCATAGCATCTCATTACAAGAGGAAAAAAACCCTTCTCATTTGTAAATGCCCTCATTGGAAGCACCAGAGTGGAATCGTAAAATAAAAAAGTATGTGAAAAATGTAAGATTCACAAGAAGCTAGAAGAAGCTAAACATAGAGTAGTAACTGATTGATGGGGTTTGAGAGGCTGGCACAAAGAGGAGAAGGTCAACTTGTTCTCCAAAGCACCTGAAGGCAAGACGGGGACAAATGGATGGTAACTATTCAAGGAGAGAAGCAACCTAGAACTAAGGAGAAATTTCCTAATGGTGACATTACACTTGATCAGTGGAACAGAAGTTGCCTTCAGAAGTTTCAGGTGCTCCATCACTGGAGGCTTTTAAGAGGAGACTGGATTAGCCTCTTGTCTGAAATGTTCAGACAGGGGATTGGACTAGAAGACCTCCGAGGTCCCTTTCCACTTTGTTATCTCAGGGGTTGCCACAAAGAAGAGGGAGTCAAGTTATTCTCCAAAGCGCCTGATGATAGAACAAGAAGCAATGGGTGGAAACTCATCAAGGAGACAAGCAACTTAAAACTAAGGAAAAATTTCCTGACAGTTAGAACAATCAATAAGTGGAACGACTTGCCTGCAGAAGTTGTAAATGCTCCAACACTGGAAATTTTTAGGAAGATGTTGGATGGCCATTTGTCTGAAATGGTGTAGGGTTTGCTGCCTAAGAAGGGGGTTGGACTAGAAGACCTCCAAGGTCCCTTCCAACTGTTGTTCTGTTCTGTTCTGTTCTGTTCTGTTCTGCTGTGCTCTATGTTCTAAACAAAATCCAGAGTTTCTGGGACAACATCCTTAGCAACGTGGTAGTCCTCCACTCAACTTACTCCAACGGTCATTGGAGAAATGGAGGAAAAGGATACACCTGATCTTTTGAGCATGTTAAGACAGTGGAGATTCTTGGTGGCTAAAGGCTATTTTAGGGAAGGGGTGGCACTCTATATTTGGGGTGGCGGTGGGGGGGGGGAGAAAAACAGTCTCAGGTGCATCTAATACCTTTTGGCAATCCTATCTCCCAGCCTTTCTTTTGCAAAGAAGTAAACAATATCCCATTAGACCTCCATGATGGCATTTATGAGAATCCAAGCAGCTGTGTCCCATTATGCTTAGACCGTCTAGCCGCATTTCATTTTTGGAGTACCCAAGGACAGATATGAGACACACCTGCTTCCAAAATTCAGTAGAGATGGGAATCTGTTCTAATCATGCCAATTTCAGCCCAAGGAGGAGGAGGAGGAGGAGGAGGAGGAGGAGGAGGAGGAGGAGGAGGAGGAGGAGGAGGAGGAGGAGGAAGGGAGGGAGGGAGGAAGGAAGGAAGGAAGGAAGGAAGGAAGGAAGGAAGGAAGGAAGGAAAGAAAGAAAGAAAGAGGGAGGGAGGGAGGGAGGAAGGAAGAAGGAAGGAAGGAAGGAAAAAGGGAGACAGAAAGAGGGAGGAAGGAAGGGAGGGAGAGTGGGAGGAAAGAAGGAGAGAAGGAAGGAAGGAAGGAGGAAGGAAGGAAGGAAGGAAGGAGGAGGAGGAGGATGAAGGAAGGAAGGAAGCAAGGAAGGAAGGAAGGAAGCAAGGAAAAAGGGAGACAGAAAGAGGGAGGAAGGAAGGGAGGGAGGGAGAGTGGGAGGAAAGAAGGAGAGAAGGAAGGAAGGAAGAAGAAAAAGGGAGACTGAGAAAGAGAAAGAGGGAAGGAAGGAAGGAAGGAAAGAGGGAAAGAGGAAGGGAGGGATGAAGGAAGGAAGGAAGGAAGGAAGGAAGGAAGGAAGGAAGGAAGGAAGGAAAAAGGGAGACTGAGAAAGAGAAAGAGGGACGGAAGGAAGGAAGGAAGGAAGGAAGGAAGGAAGGAAGGAAGGAAGGAAGGAAGGAAGGAACCTTGGCTCACACCTAAACTTAAGCAGCTACGACATTCCAAAGAGGAGGCCTACAGAAAAGGTGATAAAATGCTGTACAATCAGGCCAGAAATGCACTAACAAGGGAGATCAGAGCAGCGAAAAGAAGCTACTCTGAAAAGCTAAAGAATCAGTTTTCAGCAAATGAACCAGCAAACATGTGGAAAACTCTTAAAAATATCACCGGCTATGGCAAACCTCCTTCCCAGGCTGAAGGTAATCAACAACTGGCAGATGACCTGAATGAGTTTTACTGCAGGTTTGAAAGGAAACTACAGCCACCTATCTCCACAACCCCCATCTCAGACACACCAACAACAGCCAAGCCTCCTACAACTGACCCCATTTCATTGGGTTCACAACCCCTAGTGATCACAGAAAAGGAAGTGCAGGACTTATTTCACAGACAAAAGCCAGGAAAAGCTCCAGGCCCAGACAAGATAACTCCTTCTTGCTTAAAAGTCTGTGCTGACCAATTGGCCCCCATCTTCACCCATATTTTCAATAAATCACTAGAGATGTGCTATGTTCCTTCTTGCTTCAAACGCTCTACCATCATCCCAGTGCCGAAGAAGCCTACCATCAAGGAACTGAATGACTACAGACCAGTTGCTCTAACATCTGTAGTCATGAAAACCTTTGAAAGGCTAGTGCTTTCCTACTTGAAAACCATCACGGATCCGCTGTTAGACCCCTTGCAATTTGCATACCGAGCAAATAGATCAACAGAAGATGCTGTTAATATGGCTCTGCACTACATCCTACAACATCTTGAGTCTCCAAAGTCCTATGCAAGGGTCCTTTTTGTAGACTTTAGTTCAGTATTCAATACCATCATTCCAGACACTCTTCTAACTAAGCTAAACCAGCTACAGGTACCGGAACAGACTTGTAAGTGGATCACAAGCTTCCTAACAAACAGGAAGCAGCAGGTGAAGCTAAGCAAGATCACATCAAATACCTGTACAATTAGCACAGGGCCCCCCCCCAAGGCTGTGTGCTCTCCCCACTTCTCTCTGTATACCAATGACTGCATCTCCAACGATCCATCTGTTAAGCTACTGAAGTTCACAGATGACACAACAGTGATCGGTCTCATTCGAGACAATGACGAATCCGCATATAGACGAGAGGTCGAACGACTAGCCTTGTGGTGCAACCAAAACAATCTGAAACTGAACACACTCAAAACCGTAGAAATGGTGGTAGACTTTAGGAGAAACCCTTCCATACTTCCACCTCTCACAATACTAGACAACACAGTATCAACAGTAGAAACCTTTAAATTTCTAGGTTCCATCATATCACAAGATCTAAAATGGACAGCTAACATCAAAAACCCCATCAAAAAAGGACAACAAAGAATGTTCTTTCTGCGCCAACTCAGTAAGCTCAAACTGCCCAAAGAGCTGCTGATTCAGTTCTGCAGAGGAATTATTGAGTCTGTCATTTGCACCTCTATAACTGTCTGGTTCGGTTCTGCAATCCAACAAGAAAGACACAGACTTCAGAGGATAATTAGAACTGCAGAAAAAATAATTGCTACCAACCTGCCTTCCATTGAGGACCTGTATACTGCATGAATCAAGAAGAGGGCCATGAAAATATTTACAGACCCCTCGCATCCTGGACATAAACTGTTTCAACTGCTACCCTCAAAACGACGCTATAGAGCACTGCACACTATAACAACTAGACACAAGAACAGTTTTTTCCCAAAGGCCATTACTCTGCTAAACAAATAATTCCATCAACACTGTCAAACTATTTACTGAATCTGCACTACTATTAATTTTCTCATAGTTCCCATCACCAATCTCTTTCCACTTATGACTGTCTGACTGTAACTTGTTGCTGGCAATCCTTATGATTTATATTGATATACTGACCATCAATTGTGTTGTAAATGTTGTACACTGATGAACGTATATTTTCTTTTATGTACACTGAGAGCATATGCACCAAGACAAATTCCTTGTGTGTCCAATCACACTTGGTCAATAAAAATTCTATTCTATTCTATTCTATTCTATTCTATTCTATTCTATTCTATTCTATTCTATTCTATTCTATTCTATTCTATTCTATTCTATTCCTTCCTTATCACCTACTCCCTTCCCTTCTCTTCCCTTCCCTTCCCTTCCCTTCTCCTTCCCTTCCTTTCGTTTCCTTTCATTTCCTCCCTTTGTCTTTCCCTCTCTCACTCTTTTCATCTCTCCTTCCTTCCTTCCTTCCTTCCTTCCTTCCTTCCTTCCTTCCTTCCTTCCTTCCTTCCCTCCTTCCTTCCCTCCACCCTCCCTCCCTCCCTCCCTCTCTCCCTTCTTTTTATCACAACAATTCCACCATTTGGTCCAAATACTCTACCACCACTCTCTGCAGAGAACCAAAATCCATCATGAAAGAGAAGAGAGAAAAAAAAAGAACAATATTAGATTTATTTTGCAACTTGAACTTGCTTCCATTTTTTTTCTCATTCTTTCCATATTAAACAAAGAGGGAGAAAACACTTCTAGACGTATTTTATTTTCGTTCTTATTCACCCCCATTCAATTCCATTGGTGAACTGGGCGCCCATATAAAAAGTTAATACTGCAAATAATTAAGTATAGAAAGACCATTTCTCCATGGAGTTATGATGACAATGATCGTAGGAATTCTGCTCCCCACACTCCCTAAAAATATATATCCTGAATTCGTAAAAGTTGGGATTTGTGATTAGAAAGCACTGTTGAATGGAAAGGAAGGCTCAACCAATGAATTTCCCATGTTTATGTGTGCAAGTACAGTGTCCATTACTATTACAGTCAACCAGTGGAACAGAAGTTGCCTTCAGAAGTTGTGGGAGCTTCATCACTTGAGACTTTCAAGAAAAGATTGAACTGCCATCTGTCAGAAATGGTTTAGGGTCTCCTGCTTGAGCAGGGGGTTGGACTAGATGACCTATTAGGTCCCTTCGAACTCTGTTAATCTGTTAAAATCTACACTTTATTGCAACATGAGCAATAGAAGAGAATATTTGTAGCTCAGGGTTCACCTGGAGGCAGCAGTGAAATCCTATTTTATTTTTTACTCTCCAGTTCTTTGGGTGTGACTTGGTGGGCATGCCAGGGGAAGGATAGTGCAAAATCTCCACTCCAGGGGAAGAATATTTCAAAATCCCCACTCCTGGGGGAAGGATACTGCAAAATCTCCGTTCCCATCCCACTCTGGGGCCAGCCAGAGGTGTTATTTGCCAGTTCTTTGAACTACTCAAAATTTCCACTACCGGTTCTCCAGAACCTGTCAGAACCTGCTGGATTTCACCCCTGCCTGGGGAGCCTTTGTTGCTCTCTGAACCTGGTTATTTCCCTGCAGACATTTCATTATCAAACTAGGTAACATCATCAGTGTTAGAAGGGAGCGGGGCTTGTTTTATGCTTATGTACAAGTGGCTTGGCCTGTCAGTGTTGGCGGGTGTGTTCTTGCTGGTTTCCTGATTTGGCTGTTATATATTGCAATTGCTCCCAGAAGCACGAAGCTGAAGCCTGAAGATAACGAATGAGACTTCGTCGAAACGTCGCCAAGACACTTCCAATTTTACACGGGAGAAAACCCGAACAACCAAAGACCTATATATATATATATATATACACACACATTTTTTTTGTATCCTTTTCTCAACCCCCGAGCTTCAACCTGGATGATTTGTGAGCTGGGAAGGCTTGTAGTTGCTAGGAGAGGATGTCAGAGGATAGATCGTTCTCCGGGCTGTAGTAGGGAAGCCAAAATATCCTATTCCTTGTATGCTACTCCCTTCGGGACGATAGGAACTGCAGCTTATAACGGAGGATCTCAATCAGTTTGACCCCATAAGAGAACATCTCAGTATGAGAATTATTAGCTATGTTAGCCACACACTTCGGGCTAACCTTATTTCTCACAAAACCTCCAGGGCGATGAATTATTTTTAATACCAGGGGACAGTGCCCGCCATTGTACTTACATGCTGTATGTCCCAAATCAAAAATTGCCAGTTGCTGATCAACCAGGATTTGGCCATCTCGAGGGGCATTTGAAAGGAAATCCAACAGAGAGATCAGATTATTTGAGGAGGGTTGAAAGAATAAACAGAGGTGAGTTTGAGAGTGTGGCTGCATACAATCCTTTCTTTCAGTGGATCTTGACCAGGGTATATAATCCAGTTGCTGCCTCTGTATTATTATTTTCTTTGAATTTTTTTAAATTTTTTTAATACAAACAAACATAAAAACATCTTCAATCCAGACACAGTGTGTCAGTAGGTTGATGACAAATCTTTTGTGCAATTTCAACATATACGTATCGTTAATTTGTCTAATCTTACATTTTGCCAATCTAATATGTATCCAAATGTTTTAATCAATTAATCCTTTAATTAACTATAGTATTTAATTCTCTCATTTCATGTAAATTATTCTAAATTAATATTTTATCTTATTACATCATTCATTCCATCATCTTAAATCAATTGTGTCGTTCAACAATTCATACCTTATAAAAAACCTCTCTCCTTAGTTTTTAATGGGGTTTTTATTAGTTTTTAGAATTTTCAGCCAATTTTGAATCAGTCTTTTAAATCTGTTTTTAATTTTTGTATCTGTTGTTTTATCAGGCTGTAAACAGCCCTGAGTCCTTTGGGAGAAGGGCGGTATAGAAATTGAAATAATAAATAAATGAATCAATAAATAAGTCTTTTTTAACATGTTTTTCCTTCTAGCCATTAATAAACTAAATCCCATATTTTATAATATTGTTCATCTTCCTGTTCTCTGATTTCAAATGTCAGTTTACTCATTTCTGCACATTCCATTATTTTCTTAATAATTTCATCTTCCGATGGTAATTTCCCACTTTTCCAATTCTTTGCAAATACAATCCTAGCTGCTGTTACTACATTCACAATCGAATATCTCAATTCTTTATTATAGGTTTCAGGTATAATCCCCAATAGAAAAACTTCTGGTTTGAAGTCTGTATGCTTTTTTATCATTTTTTTCCAACCATGTGTGGATTTTAGTCCAGTATCTTTTGGCTTCCATGCATGTCCACCACATATGGTAATATGAACCAGGTATCTGATGACATTTCCAACATTTTTCGAATTTATTCTTGAACATTCTGGCTACTCTTGTCAGGAATGCTGCCTCTGTATTTTTTGACCGTGAGGGATACAATATCCACTTTTGGTCACTGTGTGTGTATACTTTTAAACTTTCTGTTGCGAAAGAACATTGCTCAGGATCAGTGGTGGGTTTCAGATATTGTTACCACCGGTTTGCCATGCGCGCGCACACCTTTTTATTTATTTATTTATTTATTTTGTCACAACAATATACATAAGCATCACACAAAAAGGTTATATAGTATATTTATTTATTTATTTATTTATTTATTTATTTATTTATTTATTTATTTATTTATTTATTTATTTATTTATTTGTTTGTTTATTTATTCATATTTTTATACTGCCCTTCTCCGAAGACTTAGGGTGGTGTACAGCCAATAAAACAACAAAAATCCCAACCAATTTAAAATAAAATATCAAATTTAAAAAACTGATTCAATCGCTGTAACTTAAAATATTAGCTAAAATTTATCAAAACTAAAACCTTGGTAAAACCCTATTAAAACCCACTAAAACCCCCATACTAAAATCAATCAGGCCAGCCCCGCTTGGTGAAAAAAGAAAGTCTTGAGCTCGCGCTTAAAGGTCTGGAGATCATATATATGAGTAAATATAAGGAGGAATAGGCGTGTATATATATATATATATATATATATATATATATATATATATATATATATATATATATATATATATATATATATATATATATATATATATATATATATATATGTAGATCTTTGGTTATTCGGGTTTTCTCCCGCGTAAAATTGGATGTGTCTTGGCGACGTTTCGACGAAGTCTCATTCGTCATCTTCAGGCTTCAGCTTCGTGCTTCTGGGAGCAATGTGTGACTGCAGCTGTTTCTTCCTTTTTAACTGCTAGTGGGGGTTTGAACTGATTGGGTGGGAGCTTGGCTGTGCTCTGATTGGATGGGGTTTTTTTGGTGCTCTGATTGGCTGGGGTGTGTGTCCTTTTTGGGTGGGGGCTTGGTTGTGCTCAGGTTAGTCTGAGCTGCAGGGGGATTTGAGCTGGTGAGCTGCATAGCTGTTGTTTGGCTTCGTGGTCGTGGTCGTGCTACATCTTCATAGTGGGTGTCAGTCTGCTGCATGTATGGATTGGAGGGGTTTGAAATGGTTAATGTTGCAGCTGCGGTCTGGCTTCTAGTCCTTGGTCGTGCTTCATGATCAGTGTGGGTTTGGATCTGCTTTCTGGGTGGATGTGTGGTGGTGACATCCTGTGTGGACCTCGTGAGTGTGGGTCTGGTGTCATTCCTCTTGTTAGGGACACGTTTGTCAATAAGGGCAGGTTTCCAAATGGCTGGTAGGCGGGAGGTATCATCTCGTTTGTTCATGCTGTGTGGGCGTTTTTCTATCTCGATGGCTTCTCTGATTATTCTGTTGTTAAAGTGTTCAGTTTTGGCGATAGTTCTGGTCTTTTTAAAGTCAATATCGTGTCCTGTGGCTTTAAGGTGTTGGACCAGGGAAGAAGTTGGTTCCTCTTTTTTGACTGAGTTCTTGTGTTCTTCAATATATATATAAAGAAGAATATATATATAAGGAAAAAAAAGAAAAAGAAGAAAAAGAAAAACAATAGGACAGGAATGGTAGGCACGTTTGTGCTCTTATGCACGCCCCTTATGGTCCTCTTAGGAATGGAGTGAGGTCAATATTAGAAAGTTTTTGGTTAAAGCTTTTGGGATTATGAGAAGAGACCACAGAATCAGGTAAAGTATTCCAAGCACTGATGATTCTGTTACAGAAGTCATATTTTCTGCAATCTAGATTAAAGCGGTTAACATTAAGTTTAAATCTATTGGTTGCTCTTGTATAGAATAGAATAGAATAGAATAGAATAGAATAGAATAGAATAGAATAGAATAGAATAGAATAGAATAGAATTTTTATTGGCCAAGTGTGATTGGACACACAAGGAATTTGTCTTGGTACATATGCTCTCAGTGTACATAAAAGAAAAGATACCTTCATCAAGGTACAACATTTACAACACAATTGATGGTCAATATATCAATATAAATCATAAGGATTGCCAGCAACAAAGTTACAGTCATACAGTCATAAGTGGAAAGAGATTGGTGATGGGAACGATGAGAAGATTAATAGTAGTGCAGATTTAGTAAATAGTTTGACAGTGTTGAGGGAATTATTTGTTTAGCAGAGTGATTGGTTGCTCTTGTATTATTGCAATTAAAGCTGAAGTAGTCTTTAACAGTACATATTACTGTTAATATTACATATATTAACATATATGTAATATATGTATATGACATATATATTACATATATTACATATGTGTAATATATGTAATATATGTAACATATATGTAAACATAGGGCCGGGCTATTTACGGGACCGCCTACTGCTACCAAATACTTCTCACCGACCCGTGCGCTCTCACAGGGAGGGACTCCTCAGGGTGCCGTCAGCTAGGCAGTGCCATCTGGCGACACCCAGGGGAAGGGCCTTCTCTGTGGGGGCTCCCACCCTCTGGAACGAACTCCCTCCAGGACTTCGCCAACTTCCGGACCTCCGAACCTTTCGTCGCGAGCTTAAAACACACTTATTTATCTGCGCGGGACTGGATTAGATTCTAAAGTTATGGGTTTTAAGGGTTTTTTATTATTTATACTATTTTAAATTTCGGGCAATAGAATAAGTTTTTTAATTGTTTTTTAATCTGTATTTATATGTATTTTAACTGCCTGTGAACCGCCCTGAGTCCTTAGGGAGATAGGGCGGTATATAAATTTGAAAAATAAATAAATAAATAAATAAATACCTTCTGTATATATGCCCAGCCTTCTGCACATGCGCTTTGCTCATCTGTGTGCTTTCTGTGCATGCACCCAGTCTCGAAAATGTGGCTAAATAGGATGGAATATCTCCACTACTGGTTTGAGAGAACCAGTCCAAACTGGCTGAATACAATCTCTGCTTGGGTATACCATCATGGAGGTAGGGATACACTTCATTTCCCAATTTGGGATAACATGCCAGTTTTGTGATCTAGGTCGTTGTCGTCATCATCATCATCATCATCTAGAGTTGGAAGGGATCTTGTAGGTCTTCTAATCCAACTCACTGCTCAAGGAAGATGTTGTGCCTCGTCCTCCTCAGCCGGGCCCCTCCCGTCTCCTCCCGGGCCTGTTATCAGACTCCAAGTCTGATAATGAAGATGAACGGCCTGTGATGCCTCCAGCCCCCGGCCCTGGCCCCATGCCCGGAGAGGAGTCAAGGAGTGAAAAGAGAAACCCAATACAGCTCACTCATACTGTGTGTGTTCCTTCAAGGCAGCCATCAGAGCAGGAAGTCAGCCAAGTGGTGCAATTACCCGGACCTGCTCCCTCTGACCCCTGCCTTTCCCAGATGCCGACAGTAGAGACAGCTGAAGACAATTCAGAGTGGATCCTCGCTTCCGGAGATCTGAGAGGCGACGTCAGCAGAAGGAAGGGTGGGGCAGGCCTGGATAAATTCTGAGTCATGGAGCCACACCCCACAGCCTATATAAAGGACCTGCTTTTGGCATTCCAATCTTGAGTCAAGCAAAGTCTCATCTAGTTTGCTGAAGTCACAACTCGGACTCCTGCCTGCCCTGAGAAACCTCGAAAGAATTTGGCAAAGCTGCAGAGGCTTCGTTGCCACGTTTGATATGGACTTCATTGACCTGGTCGTTGGAGGGGGAGGGGGACACAACAGAAGAGATCCTATGCCATTCAGACAAAAGCCTCCAGTGATGGAGCACCCAAAACCTCTGAAGGCAACTTCTCTTCCATTGGTTGATTGTTCTCACTGTCAGGAAGTTTCTACTTCATTCCAGGTTGAATGAAGGGATCATCAAACAACCCGTTGTCACTTTCAGCAGTATGAAGATACAAGGGAAAGAGAACCATGGTTGAGTTGAAGCAAGAAGAGGGAGGCTACTTCCATCCCTGTGATGTCAGCTACTGTGGACTCTTCCCCCCCCCCCGCCCTTTCCAGTTGGATTGGGAAGAGAGGATTCTCAGAAACCAGCGTCTTGATTTCTGAACAACCTTCTGAATTGTCCAGAAACATGATTTGCCCCAATGTAACTGGGAGGTTTTTAAAAAAGAATTAAAACTTGGCTCCTGCCAAAAAAAATTTTGACGGAACAATTCCTCCTAAGTAAGTGTATAAATTCCATGGTCTTATGGATCATTGGTACTGGAAAGGTTCCCTTCCTCCTCCTCCTCCTCCTCCTCCTCCTCCTCCTCCTCCTCCTCCTCCTCCTCCTCCTCCTCTTCTCCCTCCTTCTTTTCCTGATCCTCTTCATCTTATTCTTCCTCTTCTTGTTGTTCCACTTTCTCACCCTCCTTCTCATTTTCTTCCTTCTCCACATCTTATTCTTCCTCTTCCTCCTCCTCCTCCTCCTCTTCTTGTTCCACTTTCTCCTCCTCATTCTTCTTCTCATTTTCTTCCTTCTCCTCATGTTCCTATTCCTCCTCTTCCTCCTTCTTCTCCTCCTCTTCCTCCTCCTCCACATCTTATTCTTCCTTCTCCCCCTCTTCTTCTTGTTCCACTTTCTCCTCCTCCTTCTCTTCCTCCTCCTCTTTCACCTTATTTCTGTCTCCTCCTCCTCCAGAAAATATAGAAAATGAGAGATAAAATATAGATAGCAAGTCTAAAAGTGTAAAATACAGATAGCGAGATACAAACAAGGGATTTGAAATGTTGTAGAGATTAGAGTTTTCAAATATATCATTAATTCATTTCCCAGGTGAGCCCTCCATTCCAACCTTAGCCAGGTCTGACTCTGCTTAACTTCCAAGATCCAGCAAGGTCAGCTCAGTGAGGTAATCCAGTCCAATTTCCTCTCGTATATTCACTCTTTATTTTCTTTCCAAAAAACTCTGTGTGAGTTTCGAAAGAAAGAAAATGTGCTTCCTTTCTCCAGGGAGCAGCAACAATATGCAAAGTTCACCTGTTTTCCAATAATTGCTGTGATGTAAGGTTGCAAGGAATATATATTTTGTGAACTTAGACGCTACAGTTGTATTGATTTTCATTGGGTGGGTGGGGGGGAAGACGGAAGAGGATGAATAAAAAGGAGAAAATGCAGGGACTGTTAGAATAAAGTTATCGCAAATCGCCTTAAAAAAAAAATTCAATGTTTTTTTGTTCTGCTGTGAAAGATACACGCCGTTTTCCTTTTCATTTCTTCCATGCTTCATTGTCCATGCATGATTGGCTGGACGGTGGAAGAAAATCTGCTTGTTGATTTTAGAAGAACAACCTTGAACAATGTCTCTTTATCTGCCAGGCATAAACTGCATAACGATCAAACAAACCAGCAAACAAACGAAAGAAAGAAAAAGCATTTTTTTTGTTAAATTCTTTTTTTCTTTTGTGGCTCTTTTTTTTTTTTAAATAAATACATTTTTATTAGACATATTTCAACTTTAAAAACCACATTTCCACTTCTTACAGCGTTTCAGTATCAATATCACTTATATTAACATAATTTCTAATTATATAGATTACTATTCAGTGTATTATATAATCATTTAATTATCTACTTTTAGATTATAAAAATATTTACAAATATATGCAGCATTTTCTCATTTTGATATACATATGTTGCATATTCCTTATATAGCAGCTTTACGTCTATCTTCTAACCAATTATACCATATATTCCAAATTTTATAGTATTCCGTTTCTTCTCTATCCTTTAATTCCATAGTTAACCTGTCCATCTCTGCACATTCAAGTACCTTTCTTATTATCATTACATCAGAGGGAGTATTGTCTTGTTTCCAGTTTTGAGCAAAAACAATTCTGGTTGTGGTAATTATATGAAGTATTATGTATTGAAGTTTTTAACATACATTCCTCTTAATATATCCAATAGAAGTAATTCTGGTTTCAGTTCAATTTTTTGTTTTGTAATTTCTTCCAGCCATTCATTCATTCATTCATTCATTCATTCATTCATTCATTCATTCATTCATTCATTTGTCACAATAATATATATAGGTATCACACAAAAAGATTATACAGTATATAAACATATATCTGAGGAAATATAAGGAAGTATAAGCATATATATATAAGAAGAAAAAGAAAAACAATAGGACAGGAACGGTAGGCACGTTTGTGCTCTTATGCACGCCCCTTATGGTCCCCTTAGAAATGGGGTGAGGTCAATAGTAGAAAGTTTTTGGTTAAAGTTTTTGGGATTATGGGAAGAGACCACAGAGTCAGGTAATGTGTTCCAAGCACTGATGATTCTGTTATAGAAGTCATATTTTCTGCAATCTAGATTAAAGCTGTTAACATTGTTTAAATCTATTGGTTGCTCTTGTATTATTGCAATTAAAGCTGAAGTAGTCTTTAACAGGAAGGACATTACAATAGATGATTCTGTGAGTTAAACTTAGGTCTTGTCGAAGGCGATGGAGTTCCAAGTTTTCTAAGCCTAGGATTTCAAGTCTGGAGGTATAAGGTATTTTGTTGTTTTCAGAGGAGTGGAGAACTCTTCTTGTAAAATATTTCTGGACACGTTCAATTGTATTGATGTCAGAAATGTGGTGAGGGTTCCAGACAGGCGAGCTGTATTCTAGAATTGGCCTAGCAAATGTTTTATATGCTCTGGTTAGTAGTGTAGTGTTTTTGGAAAAGAAGCTATGCAAGATTAGGTTTACAACTCTTAGAGCCTTTTTTGCTATGTAGTTGCAGTGGGCTTTGGCACTTAGATCATTTGATATGAAAATTTACTTTACTTTGAGCCAATATTGCCTGGCTTTTACCATTGGCATTTACCCCCGGCAACATTGGCCAAAATGTTTCCGAATAGATCTCCTGACTGTTGGAGATGCAACCATAAACAAGGAATTTTCCATCACATGTGGTGGACCTGCTCCAAAGTCTTTTTGTGGCTCTTAAAAGAGCCTTTGGTGCAATAAAAGGGAATTTGGGGGTCACTGCAGGAAAAGAAAAGCTACTTGGTGACAGCCTTGGTGCCCTTGGAGACAGAATGTTTGGCCAGCTCGCTGGGCAGGAGGAGGTGGACGGTCATCAGGACCTTGTGGGAGGTGATGGTGGAGCGTGGGCCAGATGGGAAGCCTCGGCCAGGATGCACTCAAAGATGTCGTTGATGAAGGAATTCATGATGCTCGTGGCATTGAAGGAGATGCCAATTTTGAGTGGACCTGCTTCAACACCTTGTAGACATAGATGGAGTAGCTCTCTTTGCGGCTGTTCTTGTGCTTCATGTCTCCTTTCTTCTGCATCTTGTTGATGGCCTTCTTGGAGCCCTTTTTGGGCACTGGGGCAGATTTAGCCAGTTTGGGCATTCTGGTCACTGAGTGACCTCCGTGAAAGAATGAAAAAAAAATGAATCTGGAAAAAGCATTCTTATTGCCCATCACATTGTCAAGCTTCCATTATGACCAAAGAGGATGTCTATGGAGATTCTCCATCATCCAGGTCATGGTTGTCCTAAAGGTGCTTTTCCAAAAGACAACTAGACTTCCTTGTTTTGTTTTTTCCCTTGAAAACGTCTCATTTCTCACCCAAGAAGCTTCTTGGATGCGAAGCAGGATGCTTTCAAGGAAAACAACAACACCAAGAAAGTCCAGTTGCCTTTTGGACAAGCACCTTTGAGACACCAGGCAAGATCTTAAGGTGATGAAAAAAGTTTGGAGATCAGGATCTGTCCCCACCACCTCAGTCTGGGAGGCACGAGAAATGAGTCAATTAGCCGGCAATTGAGTCCACGGCAGCTATCAGCTCTGGCAGCAACCCAGCAAGCGTCTGCCAAGGTTTTTTCTGTTATCTTTCTTGATGCCGGTGTGTCAATCAGGAAATCAGGAATAAACAGCACTTCAGCTCAAGTTCTCTCTTGGCAGTTTGATGTGTTCGTCATGAAGCAGTATAGCAGCCCCTCCTGCTTTTATACCCTGTGGGGTGTGGCTCCGTGACTCAGCACTTTCTAGACCTGCCCCACCCCTGCTTCTGTTGTTCCCACCTCTCTTGTCTATGAAACCTGGGATCTAACCAGGACTGATTGTCCTCAGCTGGGTCTGGAAGCGTTTCCTGGGCAGGGGGAGATACAGGAGACAGAGGCCTCATCACCTCTTCCACCTTGCCTACCTCTGGCTCCTGGAGCTGAGCCAGGGAAGCCGGCCCTGCAGAAGGGAGCCCTGACAGCCCTTCCCCCTCACTCTCTGAGTCACTCTCTGGCAGGGGGCCAGGCCCGGGGGGGTGGGGCTGGAGCCACAACAGGAACGTTCCGATGAAGATGGGAAGGGAAACAGCAATCATTCTTCCTTAACATGGATTATAGTTTACATTTTTGCACTTCTACGGAGTATTTAATTTAGGGCTGAATTTTAAGGGGGCCCTGACTATTGTTGTTGAACTAGGATTAAGGAACTTCAAAAGATGGGATGGAGAGATTTTAGAAGAACTGGTTTGGGAGACATTAGAAAAAATGTAGAAAAAGACCATTGAGGTCATGGAGATTGACTTCCACTTAGCTCAGCGGAAGCATCTAAATTAAAACATCTGAAGATGGATGGATGACCAACCACTTCTTGTATCCATGGAAAGCGAGTCAACTACTGCTCTGGTTTCTTGGGTTGGACCATCAAATTGTTCTTATTTTTTCTTTCTTTTTTTTTAATAAAAAGTTTTTTATTAATAATTCAAAATTAAAAACATTGGACATAGATATGACATTCCAAGCATCTTCCAACACTTTAAACTAATGCATAACCCTAACCCTAACCCTCACCCTAACCCTAACCAGTGATAATATAATAATATATTTCTTAAACCTCATATGTTATTTACACATAATATAATAATAATTTATACCTTATTTCTATACAATTATACCTATCTATACATACATATACCTATCTATACAATTCACATACCCATTTATCTATAATAACGTATATATTTCTAGGCAAACACTACACATTTGTCTCGGCTATCCTCCTTTTATCTAACCATACATAGAATTTTACCCAGATTTTATAGCACAATGTTTCACTTTTATCCTTGAGTTCCAAGACGGGTCTATCTATCTCTGCACAGCTGAAAAATTTTAGTAGTATTTCCTCTTCAGTTGGGGTATCTTTCTCTTTCCACTTCTGAAAATTGTTCTTATTTTTTCTTACTGTACAGATAGAAGAAAAATATTTGTAGCTCAGTGTTGAACTGTGTGGTCCTTGGTGCTCTCTGAGCTTGGTGGGGTTTTTTTGCAGATGTTTCATAACCCAACTAGGGAACATCCTCAATGGTGGAAGGGAGTGGAATCTTCTGAGAGGAGGAGGAGGAGGAGGAGGAGGAGGAGGAGGAGGAGGAGGAGGAGGAGGAGGAGGAGGAGGAGAACTGTGGGGTCCTTTGTGCTCTCTGAGCTTGGTTGTTTCCTTGCAGATGTTTCATGATCCAATTAGGGAACATCATCAATGGTGGAAGGGAGTGGAATCTGCTGAGAAGAGGAGGAAGGGGGGGAAAGGAGGAGGAGGAGGAGGAGGAGGAGGAGGAGGAGGAGGAGGACTGTGGGGTTCTTTGTGCTCTTTGAGCTTGGTTGTTTCCTTGCAGATTTTTCATAACCCAACTAGGAAACATCATCAATGGTGGAAGGGAGTGGAATCTGCTGAGAAGAAGAGGAGGAGGAGGAGGAGGAGGAGGAGGAGGAGGAGGAGGGGGAGGAGGAGGAGGAGGAGGAGAGGACTGTGGGGTCCTTTGTGCTCTCTGAGCTTGGTTGTTTCCTTGCAGATTTTTCATGACCCAACTAGGAAACATCATCAGGGGTGGAAGGGAGTGCAATTTGCTGAGAAGAGGAGGAGGAGGAGGAGGAAGAGGAGGAGGAGGAGGAGGAGGAGGAGAACTGTGGGGTCCTTGGTGCTCTCTGAGCTTGGTGGGTTTTTTTCAGATGTTTCATGACCCAACTAGGGAACATCGTCAGTGCTAAAAGGGAAAGGAGGAGGAGGAGGAGGAGGAGGAGGAGGAAATTGTATGGTCCTTGGTGCTCTTTGAGCTTGGTGGCTTTCTTGCAGATGTTTCAGTACCCAGATAGGCAACTTCATCAGTGCTAACATGATGATGTTAGTTAGTTTGTGAATGAAACTTCTGCAAGAAAACTACCAAGCTCAGAAAGCACCAAGGACGCCACTGTACTTACTGTGACGAGGTTTTTCTCAAACACTCACAGGCCTTCCTGTTATTTTTTCCATTATTCTCTGTCCTAGTTGCGGAAATGAAACAGAATTGATCTCGAGCTTCTTCTGCGTGACGGCCCTTCCGGTTTTGAAACTTTCTGTTTTATCTCCCAACAGACACCTTTCCTCAAGGCTAAACAGACTCAGCTACTTAAAATGACTGAAGGATGTCCAGAGCGTGTCCAGATTATATGAAAACGCGAGAGGATTTTCAGCTTCAACAAACAAGGTTAAAGTTCTGCCTGTAAAGAGTGAAAGGAGCATCGGATATCCCGTCAGAGCTAAAGAAGCTTCTTGGATGAGAAGCGAAAGGTCTTCAAAGAAAAACCAAGAAAGTCCAGTTGCTTCTTGAAAACAAAGAAATACCTTTGGGACAACCATGACCTGGATGACTGAGAATCTCCATGGACAAACATCTGACATGATAACCTCCATCAAGGAGGTGATCCAAGACAAATACAGGTAGCCCTTGACTTACAGAGGTTCGTTTCATGACCTTTCAGAGCTACCACTGCACTGAAAAAAGCGACTTATGACCATTGCTTCACCCTTATGGCCATCACAGGATCCCCAGGCAGGGGTGAAATGCTCCCGGTTCGGACCGGATCAGTCAATTCGGTAGCGATGGCAGCAGTTGGTTTGGAGCAAAATTTCGCCACCATGCCCGGCTGAGCCACGCAATCGTCAAGAGCCTTTTTTTTTAACTTTTAAAAGCATTTTTGTACAACCTATTCGGCCGAAGAGGTTGTAAAAGAATGCTTTTAAAAAGTAAAAAGAAAAAGGCTCTGACAATCACAGCTGAGCCGCGCGATCATCAGAGCCTTTTTAAATTATTTTTAAAAGCATTTTTTTTACAACTTCTTCGGCCGAATAGGTTGTAAACAAAATGCTTTTAAAAGGCTCTGATGATCCCAGCTGAGTTGCCTGATCATCAGAGGCTTTTTTTTTTAACTTTTAAAAGCATTTTTTCTACAACCTTTTCGGCCGAATAGGTTGTAAAAAAAAAATGCTTTTAAAAGTAAAAAAAAAAAAAAGATCGCACGCCACAGCTGGTCACTCCCTCCCACATGCTGTTCTATTTACTACATGCCATGGTGCTCTGTCCATGCGCACCTCACATTTGATGCATGATGCGCGAATCGGTAGCAAACCGGTTCAGATTTCACCATTCTCCCCAGGGTCATGTGATCAGAATTCAAATGTTAGGCAACTGACTCTCATCTCACTCTTTTGTGACCTTGTGACAAGCCAAGTCAATGGGGAAGCCAGATTTTTTTTTTTATTTGCATTTATATCCCGCCCTTCTCCGAAGACTCAGGGCGGCTTACACTATGTCAAGCAATAGTCTTCATCCCTTTGTATATTATATACAAAGACAACCTATTGCCCCCAACAATCTGGGTCCTCATTTTACCTACCTTATCAAGGATGGAAGGCTGAGTCAACCTTGGGCCTGGTGGGGCTTGAACCTGCAGTAATTGCAAACAGCTGCTGCTAATAACAGACTGTCTTACCAGTCTGAGCCACAGAGGCCTGTGAGATTCACTTCACAGCAATGTTACTCCCTTAACAACTGCAGCGATTCCCTTAACAAGCATGGCAAGAAAGTTACAACCTTCATTGTAACTTTCAGTTTTTTTGTTTTCACACTTACAACCTTGGTAGCAGTTCCATGGTCATGTGATCAAAATTCAGACACTCGGCAAGCGGCTCATGTTTATGAGGCTTGACGTGTTCCAGGGTCATACAATCCCGTTTTGCAATATTCTGGCAAGGAAACTCAGCGTGGAAGCCAGATTCACTTAACAACCGGGTTACTAACAGAACAACTGTAGCAATTTACTTAACAATCCGGGGAAAGAAAGGTGGTCAAACTCAACCAACGTCTCATTCATTTGACAACACAGTATCAACAGTAGAAACCTTCAAATTTCTGGGTTCTATCATATCGCAAGGTCTCAAATGGACAGCTAACATCAAAAACATCATTAAAAAAGGACAACAAAGACTGTTCTTTCTGCGCCAACTCAGTAAGCTCAAACTGCCCAAGGAGCTGCTGATTCAGTTCTACAGAGGAATTATTGAGTCTGTCATTTGCACCTCTATAACTGTCTGGTTCGGTTCTGCAACCCAACAAGAAAAACACAGACTTCAGAGGATAATTAGAACTGCAGAAAAAATAATTGCTACCAACTTGCCTTCCATTGAGGACCTGTATACTGCACGAATCAAGAAGAGGGCCGTGAAAATATTTACAGACCCCTCGCATCCTGGATATAAACTGTTTCAACTCCTACCCTCAAGACGACGCTATAGAGCACTGCACACCAGAACAACTAGACACAAGAACAGTTTTTCCCCGAAGGCCATCACTCTGCTAAACAAATAATTCCCTCAACACTGTCAGACTATTTACTGAATCTGCACTACTATTAATCTTCTCATCGTTCCCATCACCAATCTCTTTCCACTTATGACTGTATGACTATAACTTGTTGCTGGCAATCCTTATGATTTATATTGATATATTGATCATCAATTGTGTTGTAAATGTTGTACCTTGATGAACGTATCTTTTCTTTTATGTACACTGAGAGCATATGCACCAAGACAAATTCCTTGTGTGTCCAATCACACTTGGCCAATAAAATTCTATTCTATTCTATTCTATTCTATTCTATTTAGCAACAGATATTTTGGAGAGTATTCCAGTATTTGAGAGGCTGCCACAAAGTGGAAGAGGTCAACTAATTTTCCAAAGCACCAGAAGACAAGACAAGAAACGAAGGATGGAAACTAATGAAGTAGAGAAGCAACCTGGAACAGCGGGTTGGCCTAGAAGACCTCCAAGGTCCTTTCCAACTCTATTATTCTGTTAATATTCTTATTTTCCAAGGCACCCGAAGGCCAGACAAGGAATAATGGATGGAAACTGATCAAGGAGAGATTCAACTTAGAAATAAGGAGATATTTCCTGACAGTGAGAAGAATCAACAATCAACCAATGGATTCAGAAGTCATGGGAGCTTCATCACTGGAGGTGTCGTGTCCCACTCCTCCGCTGACGGCCGGGTCGGGGAAGTCCGTATCAAGCGTGCCTCTGCAGCTCTGCCAAAGTCCTATCAGAGTTCTCAAGGCAGGCAGGAGACCAGGAAGTGACTTCAGCAATCCAAGATAGACTTTGCCTGACTCAGAGAATGCCAGAAAGCAGATCCTTTATATAGGCCATGGGGTGTGGCTCCATGACTCAGCACTTATCCAGGCCTGCCCGTCCCTTCCTTTTGCTGACGTCGCCTCTCAACTCTCTGGAAGCGAGGATCTCTCCAGCCTCCAGCTGTTGGTAATCTTAGCTCATGACTGGCTTCACATTCTTCAGGCTCACATGCTGTGGGGGAGGGGTTTAATTGCTCCGTTTGCCTAGGCATGGTGCCAGGACTGGGGGCTGAAGGCACGTCAGGCCCTTCGTCTTGCTCGGCCTGTCCAGGCATGGTGCCAGGGCTGGGGCCTGGAGGCATGCCAGGATATTCTTCCGAACTATCAGCGTCCGGCAGGAGATAAGAGGGGCCCGGCTGTGGCAGGGGGAGCGAGCGAGACAAAAAAGGAGGCTTTCAAGAAGAGATTGGACTGCCATCTGTCAGAAATGGTGTAAGGCTTCCTGGTTGCGTGGGGGGGGGGGTTAGACTAGATGACCAATAAGGTCCCTTCCAACTCTGTTATTCTGTTCTGTTCTAAAATCTTGACATGTTTGGAGCAAGCTGCAAGAGAAAAAATAGAGGATGGAATTAAAGAGCTCTCTCTTTCTCCCTCTCTCCCTCCCTCCCTCCCTCCCTCCCTCTCTCTTCTATTGCTTCCCCCACTACATGGTTCTCGGGCTTTTGCAAATAGCAGCTGCATTGTCTCTGATGGAAAGTCACCCAACGTCATTGAATCCCGACGTGCTCCCTGACAGCAGAAAGTGAAATGGGTGTTTGACACCTAAGGTTGCAAGGTTGCCGGGCCTGTAATCACTAGTTAAAATTGAATTTTGTACATTGCTCCCTGCCAACACAGTTCAGCTCCTGATAATTATTTGGATCATATTGCATCTGGATTTTATTTCCTCAGGAGAGAGATGGGGCAGCAGCCGGATATACACTTAAAATGCTGAGTTCAGCATAGAAGGAGGTGATTCATTTTTTTCCTCCTCCTCCTCCTCTTCCTCCTCCTCTTCTTCTTCTTCTTCCTCCTCTCCTCCTCCTGCTCCTCCTCCTCCTCCTCCTCCTCCTCCTCCTCCTCCTCCTCCTCCTCTTCTTCTTCTCCTCCTCCTCCTCTTCTTCTTCTTCCTCTTCCTCTTCCTCCTCCTCCTCTCCTCCTCCTCCTCTTCCTCCTCCTCCTCCTGTTCTCCTTCTCCTCCTCCTTCTTCTCCTTCTCCTTCCTGCTTCTTTCCACTTCTGCTTCTTCTCCTCCTCCTCTTTTTCTATTTGGAGATGATAATCTTCTTCTTCATCCTTCTTCCTCCTCTCCTCTTCCTCTTCTTCTTCCTTCTCCTCCTTCTTCTTCCTACTCCTTCTCCTGCTTCCTGTTTCTTTCTACTTCTGCTCCCCCCCATCCTCCTCCTCCTCCTCTCCCTCCCCTTTCTTCTCCCTCTCCCATCTTAAGCACATGACAGTAATTAATCTTAATTAATTAAGTAATTAATCTCCCTCTCCCATCTTAAGCACATGACAGTAAAAGAACAGTTTTTTCCCGAAGGCCATCACTCTGCTAAACAAATAATTCCACTGTCAAACTATTTACTGAATCTGCACTACTATTAATCTTCTCATTGTTCCCATCACCCATCTCCTCCCACTTATGACTGTATGACTGTAACTTTGTTGCTGGCAATCCTTATGATTTATATTGATATATTGACCATCAATTGTGTTGTAAATGTTGTACCTTGATGAAGGTATCTTTTCTTTTATGTACACTGAGAGCATATGCACCGAGACAAATTCCTTGTGTGTCCAATCACACTTGGCCAATAAAAAATTCTATTTAGTTGCATGGTCATCAAAGCAGAGATAATTGTGCTAACCTGATGATGTTACCTAGTTTGGGTAATGAAA
Source organism: Ahaetulla prasina (assembly GCF_028640845.1). NCBI lineage: Eukaryota > Metazoa > Chordata > Lepidosauria > Squamata > Colubridae > Ahaetulla > Ahaetulla prasina. Next base: position 298,187,791 of record NC_080540.1, on the reverse strand, counting down.
GGTCTCCAAGAAAATAACCAAGCTCAGAGAGCACCAAGGGCAGCCATATACATTGTCTTGATAAATAAACTATGGTTCCATCTAACTGCTTCTGCTGCTTCTGCTTTCACCTCTTCTATAACTTGTTGCTGGCAATCCTTATGATTTATATTGATATATTGATCATCAATTGTGTTGTAAATGTTGTACCTTGATGAAGGTATCTTTTCTTTTATGTACACTGAGAGCATATGCACCAAGACAAATTCCTTGTGTGTCCAATCACACTTGGCCAATAAATTCTATTCTATTCTATTCTTCTGCTTCTCCTTCTCCTCCATCTCCTCCTCCTGCTCTCCATAAATCCCACTGTGGAAGAAAAGGACTGCAGAGTCCTTGATTCTCTCTGAACTTGTTTTCTTATGGACATTTCATTACCCAACCAGGTAATGAAATGTCCATAAGAAAATATCCATAAGAAAATGTCCAGGTAAAGAACCCAAACACTAAGTACAAGCTTGATGGACATTACCTTACAGATGACCCCCACCCTGTTAAAGACCTTGGAGTTTTCATATCAAATATTCTAAGTGCCAAAGCCCACTGCAACTACATAGCAAAAAAGACTCTAAGGGTTGTAAACCTAATTTTGCATAGCTTCTTTTCCAAAAACTCTACACTACTAACCAGAGGATACAAAACATTTGCTAGACTTGTTCTTGAATACAGCTCACCTGTCTGGAACCCATACCACATCTTTGACATTAATACAATTGAACGCGTCCAGAAATATTTTACAAGAAGAGTTCTCCGCTCCTCTGAAAACAACAAAATACCTTATACCACCAGACTTGAAATCCTGGGTTTAGAAAATTTGGAACTCCGCCGACTCTGACAAGACCTGTGTTTAACACACAGAATCATCTATTGCAATGTCCTTCCTGTTAAAGACTTCTTCAGCTTCAATCGCAATAATACAAGAGCAAACAACAGATTCAAACTTAATGTTAACCGCTTTAATCTTGATTGCAGAAAATACGACTTTTGTAACAGAGTTGTTAATGCTTGGAACGCACTACCTGACTCTGTGGTCTCTTCTCAAACTCCCGAAAGCTTTAACCAAAAACTGTCTACTATTGACCTCACCCCATTCCTAAGAGGACTATAAGGGACGTGCATAAGTTTCACAAAAGTGCCTACCATTCCTGTCCTATTGTTTCCTTTCATTAAACAAATAATTCCATCAACACTGTCAAACTATTTACTGAATCTGCACTACTATTAATCTTCTCACAGTTCCCATCACCAATCTCTTTCCACTTATGACTGTATGACTATAACTTGTTGCTGGCAATCCTTATGATTTATATTGCTATATTGATCATCAATTGTGTTGTAAATGTTGTACCTTGATGAACGTATCTTTTCTTTTATGTACACTGAGAGCATACGCACCAAGACAAATTCCTTGTGTGTCCAATCACACTTGGCCAATAAAATTCTATTCTATTCTATTCTATTATATATATGCTTATATGTTGTATAGTTGTTTCATGCTTATGCTTATATATACTGTTGTGACAAAATAAATAATAATAATAAAAAAACATCGTCAGTGTCTACTTGGATAATGGAACGTCTGCAGGAAAACAAGCTCAAGAGAGCACCAAGGAGCCCACAGTTCAACCCCAAGCTACAAATATTCTCTTCTATTGCCAAGATTGAACTTCTCAGTTCCAATCCCAAGTTGCGTCTCTCCGGAGACTTTTTGCCCAAGTTCACTAAGCAAAGTTATCATCGCTCTTTTCCCCAAGGCATTTCTGGATGAAGTATCCATTCTATGCAGAGGAAAATGGATCTTTACTGTGGGCTTGATATATGTCTGGCGCTTAAATAGTATTGACAATGACATTTAAAATACTATATCGCTCATCCACAGCCAACTTTACCCTGACAATTCTGCCTTAGGAAATTCTTGCAGCTAACTTTGAAAGGGCTGTAAACTTTTTAATCCCCCTTTTGCTTCCCGGGGTACATAAATATAGAAAGAAATGGTGTCCTGATTCAACAGCTCCCTTCTCACTTCTCCGTAAAGCCATTGTTATGACTGATGAATAGGGGACGCCATACAGAAATATAGAATTCTGACCTTCTTAAAGCATAGATAGATACATCTGGGTCGCCATTAACAGATGAGCTGGAGACCATGCAAATGTCCATGATACTCTTGTCCCCAGGAAGAAAAGGACAGAGGTGCTAATCAGAAGAAGGAACCAAGACAGAGAAGGCGAGGAAGATGAAATATCTTGAAGCCAACATCCCAAATGAGTTAATTAATTAAACTTCCTTTTAAAAGAGGAATATGATTGGGAGGGAGGGAAGGGAAGGGAAGGGAAGGGAAGGAAAGAAGTGAAAGGAGAGGAGAGGAGAGGAGAGAAGAGGAGAGGAGAGGAGAGGAGAGGAGAGGAAGAAGGGAAAGGAAAGGAAAGAAGTGAGAGGAGAGGAGAGGGAAAGGATAGGATAGGATAGGATAGGATAGGAAAGGAAAGGAAAGGAAAGGAAAGGAAAGGAAAGGAAAGGAAAGGAAAGGAAAGGAAAGGAAAGGAAAGGAGTGAATTTTGCATTTGTGCAAAACTGTGAACAACACCTGTCTGTTTAGCTCATGACTACAAGAAAGGAAACCAAGAGAGCTTTGTATCCTTATTATAGTTCAATATTTGAATATTCTGTTGTGTTTGGAAGACATCAAGACCACCACTTGACCACAAGCCTTCCTGCTGTCTGGTCAATTGAAAATTCAATTCAGAATCGAGCTGGAAGGGACCCTGGAGATCTTCCAGACCAACCCCCTGCTCAAGCAAAAGACCCTATGCCAGTGGTGGCAAACCTTTTACGCATCGAGTGCCAAACAGGTACGCACTTTGTGTGCTTTGCGCACTTGGTATGTGTGCATGCGATCCGCGCTATTGCATGGCTCCTTCTCCGTGCAACCACACCATCTGCGCATGTGCATGACTTTTGCATGCGCCCTCATGGGCTGCGTGTGCAACCATGTCATTTGCACATGTGTGTGGTTTTTGTGCATGTGATGCACATGTAAAAATGCTATCTGTGCATGCATGCGCTGCACACAAGAACTCTTGCACACATGCGCAAATGCAAGCTTATGTGCAAGGAGAACTCCAAAAATCAGCTGGGTCCCCTGAATTGTATGCATGAGCACTGGAGGCCCAAACATCAGCTGGGGCATGCACACATGCGCTACAGCAGATGAGTTGGGCGACAGCTCACTGCCTGTTGTGACCCTGGCATGGGGCCAGGGCCGGGGGCTGGAGGCATGACAGGCCGTTCATCTTCATTATCAGACTCGGAGTCTGATAACAGGCCTGGTTGGAGACGGGAGGGGCCTTGCTGAGGAGAGGAGGGAGGATTCCAGGAGTGAACAAACAAGCCCAATAAACCTCAGTCATACGGCGTGTGTTCCTTTGGCTCAGCCGTCAGAGGAAGCCAGCCAGGGACTGGAATTGCTCGGGCCTATTCCTTCTGACCCCTCCCTTTCCCAAACAGCAGAAGACTATTCAAAGTGGGAGGATCCTCGCTTCCGAAGATCTGAGAGGTGACACCAGCAGAAGGAATGGAGGGGCAGGCCTGGATAAATGCTGAGTCATGGAGCCACACCCACAGCCTATATAAAGGACCTGCTTTTGGCATTCCAACCTTGAGTCAAGCAAAGTCTCATCTAGTTTGCCGATATTGGACTCTATCGCTGAAATCACAACTTGGACTCCTGCCTGCCCTGATAAACCTCGAAGGAATTTGGCAAGCTGCAGAGGCTTCGTTGCCACATTTGATACGGACTTCCTTCACCCGGTCATCGGAGGGGGAGAGGAATATGACACTGCCCGGAAAGATGGCTCTGTGTTTCACCTTGGGAATGTGTGCCATAGGTTCACCATCATGGCCCTATGTCATTTCAGACAAGTAGGCCGTGCAATCTCTTCTTAAAAACCTTCAGCGATGAAGTCAAATCTGGAATATGCTTGTGTTTACACACAAAAACACACATGCCCGCTTACAGGGCAGGGATATTGGTCACGGGACGCCTCTAACAACCTATTTGCTGATTCAAATAGGATTTAATAATGCAGAGTTGAAAAATAACAGGAAATAACATTCCAATTCTCACCCTTTGGCTCCACATCTGTCTTGAAATATAAAGCAGACAAGAGTTAGCCTGACCTGAATCTTCTTTTTCTCCTGTTTGGAGAAAAAAACCCTTTCTTTCTCCAGCCTGTTCCATTTAAGTTCCTTTTGAGTTATTTGCAACTTTGCCATCTCCCATTCACAAAGCGTTGCCATGGTAAATAATTATATCATAGATGAATTGTGTGTGATCCATCTTCCTAGCTGCAAGAACAGACATTGTAAACGAAAAGTGGGAGAATGGGAGAAGGGGTTGAAAAGAGAGGAGGGGGGGGGAATAGATATTGGAAGAAACTTTTAGAAGAAGAAGAAGAGGGGGGGGAAACAACATCCCGCATATCCCAATCTTTCAAAATTGCAGAGGAGGCGGTTGAGAAATGATTGCTTCCTTGTTAACATAATTAGCTCCATGAATTATAAATTGGTATTAGAACTTGCTCTTTCTGACAAAAGGAGTAATTATATTTACTCATGCAAAATTAAACAATGCTGAGGAAGGGGCGTGTGGGGGAAGAATTAATGGCGCCCGAACCTTTCTTGAAGACAAACGGAGGGAGAAGAAATTGAAAATAATCCAGATGTTGACACCATTCAAGGGTGCAAGGGGGGCCTCTTTGGATTTGCAAAATGTGAGGCAGGTTAGGCAAGTCCTAAAAGTGTTTTTTTCAAGAGGCAACTGGACTTACTGGGTTTTTTTTTTTATTTGAAGATGTTTCGCTTCTCATCCAAGAAGCTTCTTCCGCTCTGGCTGGATGGTGGGGAATGGAAGGATTTATATTCCTTGCAGACAGCTGGTCATTTGGATCCTTTTAGCGGGTCGTTAAGGTCACCTGGAAGTTTATATATATATATATTTGTTTACATTTATATCCTGCCCTTCTCCGAAGACTCAGGGCGGCTTACAGTGTATAAGGCAATAGTCTCATTCTATTTGTATATTTACAAAGTCAACTTATTGCCCCCCCCAACAATCTGGGTCCTCATTTTACCTACCTTATAAAGGATGGAAGGCTGAGTCAACCTTGGACCTGGTGGGACTAGAACCTGCAGTAATTGCAGGCAGCTGTGTTTTAATAACAGGCTTCTTACAGCCTGAGCCACACCGCGGCCCGTATGTGTCATATGTGTCATCAGGCTCACCTGGCTGGTGCAAATGAGCATGGAGCCTTCTTGGAACTGTTGAAAGGATTGTGTTGTAGATGTTGTGGCCCGCTGGCAGCCAGCGGAGCTGGCAGCAGAGTCCGACAGTGAGGAGGTTGGGGAGGAACGTGGGCCAGTCCTGGGGGCTGGGGGGTGGGGGGTGGGGAAACCTCAGATGAGGGCTCTGCATTGGAGGTAGAGAGGGAGCTAGACAGCAGTGAGGCAGAGGAACAGCTGGAGCCCGTTCCCAGTGTGTGCATGCGCAGATCTGCCAGAAGAGAAGAACAGCTCAGAAAGCAGGGTCGACTCGGGAGTAAAGCCACACCTTGGAGGCGATTGGTCCCTCCCATAGGAAGCAAAAGAGGAGCGAATAGGGAGTGGGCTTTTGCAGGAAGCAATTCCTTCCTTCCGTGACACTGAGAGACTCTGTGCCAAGTTTTGCCTTGTACTGCAGTTGGAAACAAGTTAAGGGCCTCTGGTGGCTCAGCAGACTAAGTCGGTCTGTTATTAACACAGCTGCTTGCAATTACTGCAGGTTCTAGTCCCAGCAAGCCCAAGGTTGACTCAGCCTTCCATCCTTTATAAGGTAGGTAAAATGAGGACCCAGATTGTTGGGGGCAATAAAAGTTGACTTTGTTTATAATATACAATTGGATGAAGACTATTGCTTAACACAGTGTAAGCCGCTCTGAGTCTTCGGAGAAGGGCGGGATATAAATTCAAATAAAAAAAAGTGGCAGCTTGCCAAATGAGATGAGGTGTGTTGAGAAATATTCCTTTGAAAAACTGTTTGGACAAACCTTGCTGACTGTGAATGAATGTAATTCACTGTGTAAGTAAAAGAGGTTTTGCCAATAATTCCTGCCTCCTGCTTGTTAAGGGACCCTAGGTCAGAGCAGTAGACTGTGGATGTATCCCTCCCCCTCTGTTGAGAGAGGGCTGTTCAATTTGGACATAGATGGTTTCTTTGACCCCTCTTTCAAATCAGTGGTACTCTCTGTCCAAAATATGGAGTTTGCTGTCTTCAAAAGATGTCCTGTGTCTTTTAAATGCAGATGGACTGCGCTATCTAGTCCTGGTGGGTTTGTTTCATTCCCCACCATCCAGTCAGAGCTGAAGAAGCTTCTTGGATGAGAAGCGAAACCTCTTCCAAGGAAAACCAGAAAGTCCAGTTGCCTCTTGAAAAAGTACCTTTGGGACAACCGTGACCTGGATGATGGAGAATCTTCATAGACATTGGTTAGGAAAGGTATCCCCGTTGGTTGAAGTAACAAGATGGGTTGGATGGTGGCTTTATTTCGATCCACATTCTGCCTTCCCTAGAAGGTAACAGCAATAAACACCCATGGAACTCACTGCCATCAGATTTGGTAATGGTCCCTCTCTTGGTTATCTTTAAAAATGAGGTAAATTCATAAAGGACAAGACCATTGAGTGGTATTTGGCTTGAGGGACAAAGTGTAAAGGAATTTAGAGAAGATCCTAAGAACAAAATAACAGAGTTGGAAGGAACCTTGAAGGTCTTCTAGTCCAACCCCCTGCTCAGGCAGGAGACCTTATACTATTCCAGACAAATGGTTGTCCAATCTCTTCTGAAAAACCTCCAGTCTTGGAGCACCCACAATTCCTGGAGGCATATTGTTCCTCTGGTTAATTTGTTCTGTCAGGAAATTTCTCCTTAGTTCTAGGTTGCTTCTCCTCTTGATTAGTTTCCATCCATTGTTTCTTGATCTACCTTCAGGTACTTTGGAGAATAGCTTGACTCCCTCTTCTTTATGGGAGCCCCTGAGATCTTGGAATACTAATAAAATTAAAAAAGAAAAAAAAGAAGTTGAGGAGTACCTGTAATTAAAAACGTATGACAACTTAATTTCACCTTACCGTGCTTGCAAAGTCTACATGGATGAGGGATCATATCCAAGGAAGACTGGCCATCAAAGTGTTAGAAGAAATGTCCATCTGGGTTCAGTTCCAAGTGCGGAAAAAGACACTGGATTCATCGAAGTTGCTTGGAAAGAAGGTTGATTGATGAACAGGATCACATGCCTTGGAGATCTTGGGTGAAAAAAAAGGGAAGAGATGGTGAGAGTCCCTGGGTTTTACACCCTCTCTGGGTTTGAACTTCCTGGGGCACAGGAAGAGTATCCTGACTGGTTGCTATCAGAGCTCACAGCTAGCTTTTTAGGTTGTCTGCAGAAAAAACAATGGCTACCAACCTGCCTTCCATTGAGGACCTGTATACTGCATGAATCAAAAAGAGGGCTGTGAAAATATCTACAGACCCCTCGCATCCTGGAATATAAACTGTTTCAACCCCTACCCTCAAAACGATGCTATAGAGCACTGCACACCAGAACAACTAGACACCAGAACAGTTTTTTCCCGAAGGCCATCACTCTGCTAAACAAATAATTCCCACAACGCCGTCAAACTATTTCCTAAATCTGCACTACTATTAATCTTCTCATCGTTTCCATCACCCATCTCCTTCCACTTATGACTGTATGACTGTAACTTTGTTGCTTGTATTATTTATATTGATATGGATTGTTTGCTGATTACTTATTTGTACCCTATGAATATCATTAAGCGTTGTACCTTATGATTCTTGAAGGAACATATATTTTCTTTTATGTACACTGAGAGCATATGCACCAAGACAAATTCCTTGTGTATCCCATCACACTTGGCCAATAAAAAAAAAAATCTATTCTATTCTATTCTATTCTATTCTATTCTATTCTATTCTATTCTATTCTATTCTATTCCATATTTTCTATTCTATTCTATTCTATTCTATTCTATTCTATTCTATTCTATTCTATTCTCCAAAGCACCTGAAGAAGGAACATGAAGATTATTAAGGAGAGAACCAACTTAGAACTAAGTAGAAATTTCCTGAAAGTGAGAACAATTAACCACTGGAACAGCTTGCCTCCAGAAGTTTTGGGTGCTCCATCCCTGGTGGGTTTTGAGAAGGGACTGGACACCCATTTGTCCAGAAAGGTCTAGGGTCTTCTGTTTAGGCAGAGGGTTGTTAGATTAGAAGATATCCAGAGTTCTTTCCAACTCTGTTATTCTGTCTATGGAGATTCTCAACCATCCAGGTCATGGTTGTTCCAAAAGCGCTTTTTCAAAAGGCAACTGGACTTCATTTTCCCTTGAAGACGTTTTGCTGCTTCTCCAGGAAGCATGGTCAATTCTGATTGGACCATTCTGTTATTCTGTATTTTGTAATAGTCTGGAAGGGAAAGGAAGAGAAATCTGAATAAGTATTTCTGTCCTAATTTTTTCCTTCTTCAGCTTTCTGGGAATTCAAAGAAGGAGGATACATGAGGATTTGCTATCAATCTTATCTCCAACACTCCTGTCTTGCTAGTTGGATGGCAGATAATCAGAGACCCAAAGAAATGAGAAAAAGAGACTTGAATTTTTTGCCTAATTGACCACCGCCCCTTGTTTTTGTATGTGTGTGTGTTAAAAATGAGTTTGGGAGCCGGATCTAAGACAGAAGACCAGGTTCACCTTCAACCATTCTGTCAGGGTTCCAAGTAACAACCCCAGCGAAATCAAACTCAGAGGCTCGTGATTCCTCAAAGCTAACTTTCATTAGAGATGTCATATTGGCACAAATTCCTTCTGTGTCCCATCACAGTTGGCCAATAAAAAAATTCTATTCTATTCTATTCTATTCTATTCTATTCTATTCTATTCTATTCTCTTTATGTTATGTTTGGTTGAATCTTGCTGGGTGATGCAATGAAGGGCAATGAAATGGCTCTGCCTGAAGGAGGTAGATCTTTTTTATGTAGAATGGCTGAAGCCTTAATGGCCCATTAATAAAGATGGTGTGTGTGTGTGTGTGTGTGTGTGTGTGTGTGAACTTCTTCCTCCCTTTTAGGGGAAATATTCTGCCCTTTTAATAGTTCCTAAAATAGCTCATTTTCTAGGAGAGGGTTGGGTTTTAATTGCCTACAAAAGAATCCGAGATAGGTGCACTATAGGGGTGTCATATTAAACACACTTTCTATCCAAAATGATTGCATGACCAGAGAAATCCAACCACCATGTCAAACTTTACAGAAAATATAGGCCTCATTACGCTTGTTCTTCTTGCAGTTATGGCTGGTTTTCATCTTCTTCCCTTCGCAGAGATTGGGCAGAGTCTAGGGTGATTCATAAATATTGTAAATAAAAATAGGAGCCTGGCCCAGTTCTTAATTACATCGGTTACTCCTTGCCAACTATAACTACTTTTTCTAACTTACTTTGCAAACTTTTAAAAGGATGCAAAGACGGCCTTTCTACAGGTTCAAGAGATGTCTAAAGTGAATTTCAGAACAGAACAGACTATTAGTTGGAAGGGACTTTGGAGGTCTTCTAGTCCAACCTCCTACTTATGCAGGAGACCCAATACCACTTCGGACAAATGGTTATCCAATCCCTTCTTAAAAAATTCCAGTGTTGGAGCACCTACTGCTTCTGGAGGCAAGCTGTTCCACTGGTTAATTTTTACTTGCTGTGTCTCAGTAGTCATGTTTATAGAATAGAATAACAGAGTTGGAAGGGACCTTGGAGGTCTTCTAGTCCAACCCCCTGCTTAGGCAGGAAACCCTACACCTCCTCAGACAAATGGTTATCCGATTGCTTCTTTAAAATTTCCAGTGTTGGAGCATTCACAACTTCTGGAGGAAAGTGGTTCCATTGAATAATTGTTCTAATTCCTCCTTAATCCCAAGTTGCTTCTCTCCTTGATTAGTTTCCACCCATTGCTTCTTGTCCTGCCCTCGGGTGCTTTGGAGAATAGCTTGACTCCCTCTTCTTTGTGGCAACCCCTGAGATATTGGAATACTGCTATCACGTCTCCCCTAGTCCTTCTTTTCATTAAACTAGACATACCCAGTTCCTGCAACGGTTCTTCATATGTTTTAGCCTCCGGTGCCCTCATCATCTAGGTTGCTCTTCTCTGCACTCTTTCTAGAATCTCCACATCTTTTTTACATCTTAAGCACACCATTTCTTTTATCCCTATGCTAAATTTGAGCTTTCTCCCTCTACCCACTAAAATAAAAGTTAATTTTGTGTGGGCGGGTAGGTGGATCACTTCTCTACTTCCTCACACCTTTATCGCTTTTAATACTACTCAGGAACACAACACATTTTAAAAACCCACCAAGGAGTTAAACCATACAACACAAGACAGATATGTCCATTTTGAAATAAGACAGATACAAACCCTGCATTCTCGATTCTGTTTGGAATGGGATGAATCATTAAGTCCCCTCTAAAATTATCATCTAATCAGGACAGCTATTTCAAGGCTCAAATTTTTTTTAAAAAAAACCAAAGCAAAATAGAGTTTTTAAGCCTGTTGATTGGGGTGGCTTGTTTGCTGGAGATATTTATGAGCCTATTTTCTATGTACAAAACCACCATTTTGGAAATTTCCAGCTGATTCAGAATGAAAGGGGCACAACTGCACTAGTAGTCAGTATAGAACTGGAAAGGTGATTCGAATTGTTTTACTACCAGTTCTATGGGCGTGGCTTGGTGGGTATGGCATGGCTTGGTGGGCGTGGCAGGGGAAAGATACTGTAAAGTCTCCATTCCCACCCCACTCCAGGGGAAGGTTACTGCAAAATCCCCATTTCCTCGGGAGGCAGAAAATAGATGGGGGTGAAGCCAGTCAGAGGTGGTATTTACCAGTTCTCCGAACTACTCAAAATTTCCATGACAGGTTCTCCAGAACTGGTCAGAACCTGCTGAATACCATCTCTGCCTTGGAGGTCCTCCAGCCCAACCTGCTGTTCAAGCAGGAGACCATCTACCATTTTAGACAAATAGCTCTCCAGATTCTTCTCAAAAACCTCCAGTAATGGAGTACCCACAACTTCTGGTGGCAAGCCGTTCCACTGATTAATTGTTCTCATTGTCAGGAAATTTCTCTTTAGTTCTAGGTTACTTCTCTCCTTGATGAGTTTCCATCTGTCACTTCTTATCCTGCCCTCAGGTGCTTTGGAGAATAGTTTGACTCCCTCTTCTTTGTGGCAGCCCCTGAGATACTGGAAGACTGCTATCATGTCTCCCCTAGTCCTTCTTTTCATTCAACTAGACATGGCCAGTTCCAGCAACTATTCTTCATATGTTTTAGCCTCCTCTTTGTTGCTCTTCTCTGCGCTCTTTCTAGAGCCTTGTTGGAAGAAAAATCCCATCTGATTCCAAACCAGGAGAAAGACGCTGGAAATAAAATGGAGACTGGCTGCAAGGAAAGATCTTTTAGCTTCCAGGAGAATCCAATAACTTTTCTATGAGGAATGGATTAAACTTTCTTTGAGATTTTTTTTCTCAGAAAAATATAGTGGGAAAAAACGGAAGGGTATTCCCAGAAAATTTACAGGAATGGGGGTGGGGGGTGGGATGGACACATTTCTACTGTTGCCAAGAAAATTACATCCATGAGGTCATCAGATCTGACATTGTTTTGATGGAGTCTTTACATAGGCAGGTAGGCAGGCAGGCAGATAGGTGAGAGAGAAGATAGATAGATAGATAGATAGATAGATAGATAGATAGATAGATAGATAGATAGATAGATAGATAGAGATAGAGATAGATGGATGGATGATGGATAGACAGATGATAGATGATGAATGGATGGATGATAGATAGTTAGATAAATAGATAGCTGATTGATTAGTGAGAGAGAGATGAGAGAGAGATGTATGGATGATGGATGGACAGATGATAGATAGATGATAGATGGAGGGATGATAGATAGATAGCTGATAGCTGATAGACAGATTAGATAGAGATAGATGATAGATAGATAGATAGATAGATAGATAGATAGATAGATAGATAGATAGATAGAGGGATTGATGGACAGATGATAGATAGATGATAGATAGATAGATAGATAGATAGATAGATAGATAGATAGATAGATAGATAGCTGATAGACAGATTAGAAAGATAGATAGATAGATAGATAGATAGATAGATAGATAGATAGATAGATAGATAGATAGATAGATAGATAGATAGATAGATAGATAGATGGGTAATGGATGGACAGATGATAGATGATGGATGGATGGCAGATAGATAGTTAGATAAATAGATAGATAGCTGATAGATTAGCGAGAGAGAGAGATGAGAGAGAGAGAGATGGATGGATGATGGATGGACAGATGATAGATGATGGATGGAGGGATGATAGTTAGATAGCTGCTAGCTGATAGACGGATTAGATAGAGAGAGAGATGATAGATAGATAGATAGATAGATAGATAGAGAGAGAGAGAGAGAGAGAGAGAGGGATAGAGGGATTGATAGACAGATAGATAGATAAATGGATAGCTGATAGCTGATAGACAGATTAGAAAGATAGATAGATAGATAGATGATAGATCGATAGATCGATAGATCGATAGATCGATAGATCGATAGATCGATAGATAGATAGATAGATAGATAGATAGATAGAGGCAAGGAAAATGGCAGAATGCAGACAGATAGATGGACCTTATGTTGTGAGAGAGCTGTGGATAGAGAGAGATCTATAGGACCCATCTCCTGTTTACACCACAGTCCTTTCAGCAGTTCCAAGAAGGCTCCACACCCATTTGCATTATTCAACTGACCCTGAGGGCCCAGATAAACAATCCAAGTGGCCTCAATGACTCTCAGTAAGAGCGCTAATGACCCAATGACCGCAAGGAATATAAATCCTTCCATTCCCCGCCATTCAGTCAGAACAGAAGGAGCTCCTTGTATGAGAAATGAAGCATATGAAGAATGGTTGCAGGAACAGGGCATGGCTAGTCTAGTGATGAGAAGGACCAGGGGAGACATGATAGCAGTCTTCCAATATTTGAGGGGCTGCCACAGAGAGGAGGAAGGGGGTCAAGCTATTTTCTAAAGCACCCGAAGGCCAGAGAAGGAAGAATGGATGGAAGTGATCAAGGAGAGATTCAACCGGGAACTAAGGATAAATTTCCTGACAGTGAGAACAATCAATCCATGAAACAGAAGTTGCCTTCAGAAGTTGTGGGAGCTTCATCACTAGAGGCTTTCAAGAAGAGATTGGACTGCCATCTGTCAGAAATGGTGTAGGGTCTCCTGCTTGGGTGGGGGGTGGGTGGGTTGGACTAGATGACCTCCAAGGTCCCTTCCAACTCTGTTCATCTGTATTTTTTTTATTTATTTCATTTTGTCACAACAGTATACACAAACATTGTCATAAGTAAAAAAACATATCATGAAGAAAATATATATATATATATATATATAAGTAAAGAATATGCATCGGCTATATTAATTTGATATAATAAAGGGAACAATAGGACAGGAACGGTAGGCACTTTTGTGCTCTTATGCACGCCCCTTATAGCCCTCTTAGGAATGGGGTGAGGTCAATAGTAGACAGTTTTTGGTTGAAGATTTTGGGGTTTTGAGTAGAGACTATGGAGTCAGGTAATGAGTTCCAAGCATTAACAACTCTGTTGCAGAAGTCATATTTTCTGCAATCAAGTTTGAAGCGGTTAACATTAAGCTTGAATCTATTTTTTGCTCTTGTAATATTGTGATTGAAGCTGAAGTAGTCTTTTATAGGAAGGATATTGCAATAGATGATTTTGTGTGTTAAACACAGGTCATGTCGAAGTCGACAGAGTTGTAAGTTTTCTAATCCCAGGATTTCAAGCCTGGTGGTATAAGATATTTTGTTGTTTTTGGAGGAGCGAAGAACTCTTCTAGTAAAATATTTCTGGACGCGTTCGATTGTATTTATGTCAGAGATGTGGTATGGGTTCCAGACGGATGAGCTGTATTCAAGAACAGGTCTGGCAAATGTTTTGTATGCTCTAGTTAGTAGTGTAGAGTTTTTGGAAAAGAAGCTGCGTAAAATTAGGTTTTCTACTTTTAGAGCCTGTTTTGCTATGTAGTTGCAGTTGGCTTTGGCACTTAGGTCATTTAATATGAGAACTCCAAGATCTTTGACAGGGTGAGGGTCATCAGTAAGGTAATGATCATTAAATCAGTATTACACCTTTGGGTGACATGGATGACAGAGAACGTCCGGAGAGATTGACTTGGAGGGAATTGCTCTCCAACTGCAGGATCCAAGAAAGAAGGAGAACCGGGAAGGCCAGGAGCTTTTGCTGATCAATTTCTGATGGTTTGTTGTTGTTTTTTCCTCCCCCGTCCAATGGATGGCAAACAACAGCACTGCAGGAAAGCAAATGTATTCCATTGAGAAGGGAGGAATATCTCTCCAAACTAAATGTCTTGCAAGCTCGTAAAGATGAAGGCCATTGGCGAAAAGCACAGCAGTGTCCCGCTGCCTCGCGAGCCCTCTGCTGCTTTAAGATAATCACTCAAAGACCCCCTAAATCCAGTCGGAATTTAAATGAGCTCGGCAGTTTCTATCGCAAAGATTCCATTAGGAAGGAAGGCGGCAGAGTGGGAGAAGAAGAGGGGGGGGGAGAAAAACGGGAAGGGGGAAAGGGGGGGGGGAAAAAGAAAGAAATATCAGATGATTAGCCCATTAAACAGAGCACGGGAAGGTCGAGGGAGGGGGGAGCGCACCAGTAGGATACGAATGGGCTTTAATATTTTTCAATTAAGATGTAGTGGCACCAATAAAAGCAGCTTACATTTCCATTTTACGGGCACCTATGGAGAGCATTAGGATACAAATGACTGGGAGCAAGGTAATGATTTCAGAAATATACCGCGGCAAAGGAGAGTAAACAGGGCTGCGACTTAGTGGGGAAGAGGACGGGGTGAAAAGGGGAAAGCGGTTCCCCCGGCTGGCTGGATCCGGGGGTGCTGGTTGGAGATTCACGGGGCTTTGATCATTAGCTCTTCTTTCTTCCTTGATTTGGTCTTTCCTCTTCCTCTTTCTTTTATTCCTTCCTTCCTCCCTCCCTCCCTTCTTTCTTTCTTTCTTTCTTTCTTTCTTTCTTTCTTTCTTTCTTTCCTTCTTTCTTCTTTCTCTCTCTCTCTCTCTCTCTCTTTCTTTCTCTCCTTCTTCCTTCCTTCCTTCCTTTTTTCTTTCCTTCTTTCTTCTTTCTTTCCCTCTCTCTCTTTTTCTTTCTTTCCTTCCTTCTTTCTTTCTTCCTTCCTTCCTTCCTTCCTTCCTTCCTTCCTTCCTTCCTTCTTTCTTTCTTTCTTTCTTTCTTTCTTTCTTTCTTTCTTTCTTTCTTTCTCTCTCTCTTTTTCTTTCTTTCTTTGCTTCTTTCTTTCCTTCCTTCCTTCCTTCTTTCTTTCTCTGTTTTTCTTTCCTTCTTTCCTTCCTTCCTTTCTGCCTTCCTTCCTTCCTTCCTTCCTTCCTTCCTTCCTTCCTTCCTTCCTTCCTTCCTTCCTTCCTTCCTTCTTTCTTTCTCTACCTTCCTTCCCTCCCTACCTCCTTCCTCTTTCTTTCTTTCTTTCTTTCTTTCTTTCTTTCTTTCTTTCTTTCTTTCTTTCTTTCTTTCTTTCTTTCTTTCTTTCCTTCCCTTCCTTCCTTCCTTCCTTCCTTCCTTCCTTCCTTCTTTCCTTCCCTTTTTTCTTTTCTCTCTCTCTCTCTTTCTTTCTTTCTCCTTCCCTCCCTCTCTCCTTCCTTTCCTCCTCTTCCTCCTCCAAAAATACACTCCTAATGCATAGGAATATGTCTAAACAGCCTGATTGATTCACATGATATATTCAGGCTGTTAAAAAAAAAAAAAACCCTGTTCAAGAAGGGTTAGGGTTAAGGTTAGGGCTAACTCTAACCCTATAGGATTTCTGACAAATGGCTGCTCAATCTCTGTCCAGTAAAGCCGCACCTCAAATACTGCATCCAGTTTTGGTCACCACGTTACAAAAAAAAAGTTATTGAGACTTTGGGAAAAAAATGCAAAGAAGAGCAAGTAAAATGATTAAAGGCCTGGAGATTAAACATATGAATAATGGTTGCAGGACTTGGGCTTGTTTAGAGGATAGGACATTATAGCAGTATTCCAATATTTGAAGGGCTGCCACAAAGAAGAGGGCGTCAACCTGTTTTCCAAAGCACCAGAAGGCAGGACAAGAAGCAATGATTACAAATTAATCAAAGAGAGAAGCAACCTGGAATTAAGGAGAAACTTCGTAACGGTGAAGACCAGTAGAACAGAAGTTGTCTTCAGAAGTTGTGGGCACTTCATCACTGGAGGTTTTTAAGAAGAGACTGGACAGTCACTCCTCTGAAATGATATAGGCTCCATTGCTTGAGCATGGGGCTGGACTACAAGACCTCCAAGGTGTCTTCTAGCTCTATTCTGATTCTGATTCTTCTTGAAAACCTCCAGTGACGGAACACCCACAACTTCTTAAGGCAAGCCGTTCCACTGCTTAATTGTTCTCCCTGTTAGGAAGTTTCTCCTGAGTTCCAGATTGGCTCTTTCCTTGATTAGTTTCCATCCATTACTTCCTGTCCTGCCTTCAGATGCTTTGGCGAATAGATCAACCTTGAAGGGGCTGTCTTCTCTGTGATGGCCCCTCAAATGCGGGAAGATTGCCGTCGTATCACCTCTAGTCCTTTTTTTGTTAGACTAGGCATGCCTAGTTCCCTCATTCGTTCATAATGTGGTTCAACCTCCAGACCCGTATCTAATCTAGTCTAGTCTAGCCTGATGCTATTGAAAGTGGAAAAATAAAGACATCCTGATGTTTTAGTTTGCTTCTTGTTACTTTAGGAAAGATGACGCTATAAAGTTGTTTCCTTCCATCCTTCCGAGGTCGGTAAAATGAGTACCCAGAATATTGGGGGAAATATGCTGATCAGTGATGGGATTCAGCTGGTTTGGGAGAACCGGGGGTTAAATTGCTGACTGGCCCCATCCCTCCCCTCCCTGTCCCTTGCAGAAGTCCCCATGTACCCCATTTTTGCTCCCAGATAAGTGCAGGGAGGCCTCCTAAGCCCAAAATGGGTCGCGGAGGGGTGGGGGGGTGGCATCCCCACCCCCGCAGCCCATTTTCGTGTCCAGGAGGCTTCAGAGAGCCCGTTTGCACTCCCAGGAGGCTGCAGAGAGGCTTACTAGGCCCAAAACAGGACATTTTTATTTATTTATTTTCTTTATAATTTAATTTCTATACCGCCCTTCTCCCGAAGGACTCAGGGCGGTTTACAGCCATATTAAAATACAAATATAAATAACCATTTTAAAAACAGATTAAAACCAAATATTTAATGGCCAAATCAACTAAAACGGTCAAAGACCGATTTAAAACCCGTTTAAAATTACAATAAAATATTTCTTAGGCTAGTCCCGCACGATGAAATAGTAGAGTCTTCAGTTCACGTTTGAAGGCCCGGAGGTCAGGGAGTTGGTGTAACCCCGGAGGCAGCTCGTTCCATAGGGCCGGTGCTGCCACAGAGAAGGCTCTCCCCCTGGGGGCCGCCAACCGACATTGTTTGGTCGACGGCACCCTGAGGAGGCCCTCTCTGTGGGAGCGCACAGGTCGTTGGGAGGCTATCGGTGGCAGAAGGCGGTCTCGTAGATAACCCGGTCCTAAGCCATGGAGCGCTTTAAAGGTGGTAACCAACACCTTGAATTGCACCCGGAAGGCTACCAGCAGCCAGTGCAAGCTGCGCAGGATAGGACATGGGGGGGTACATACCTCCATGGCTTGTTTTTGCTCCCAGGGGGGGTGCTGTCTGTCACACCCCATGGCCACGCCTACCCAGCCGGTCGTTAGGGCAGAGAACCAGGTTGTTCGATTATTTGAATCCCACCCAGTGATGCTGACTCTGTAAAAGCACTTCAAGAGGGCTGTAAAAGCACTACGAAGTAGTATATAAGTCTAAGTTATAGTGACCAGACATCCCGCTTTTGACGGGACAGTCCCGCTTTTTAATAATTTGTTCCGTGTCCCGTGGCATTTCAAAAAAGTCCCAATTTTTTTCCCCACTCTCATTCTGAAAATGGGAGGCGGCAACGCAAGAGGAGGAGGAGGAGGCGGAGAAGGGGGAGTGGCAGAGAAGAGGGCCCGAGATCGCCCACTTCCTGGAAGAGCCGAGAGGAGAGCCGAGGAGAGCCGAGCCTGCCTGGAAGAGCCGAGAGGAGAGCCGAGCCTGCCTGGAAGAGCCGAGAAGCAGCAGCCACTCCTCCTCCTTCAGTCAGGTGGCGAGACTCAGAGTGCATGCGCAGCCCCCTTGCCCCCTCCGTCAATGGTATCCCGCTTTGCCATGGCTGAAATCTGGTCACTTTAGTCTAAGTGGGGCCTCTGGTGGCTGAGACTGGTAAGACAGTCTGTTATTAACAGCAGCTGCTTGCAATTACTGCAGGTTCAAGTACCACCAGGCCCAAGGTTGACTTAGCCTTCCATCCTTTATAAAGTAGGTAAAATGAGGACCCAAATTGTTGGGGGCAATAAGTTGACTTTGTATATAATATACAAATAGATGAAGACTATTGCTAACATAGTGTAAGCCGCCCTGAGTCTTCGGAGAAGGGCGGGATATAAATGCAAATTTAAAAAAAAGTGCTATTGCTATTTCTCCGTCACAGTGAGAAAATATTTTTCTGTTGCTTCCTTCTGAGATTTTTTTTTTTTTTTAAAAATCTTAAAGTCTAACCTTTAGCCTTGGGATTTGCCGAGGGGCTCTCGTCCAAGTATTAAATCGTTCCAATCCTGTTTTTCTATTTTGGAGCTCTACTACTTTCCCTCTGTCTTTTGGGAGAATATCACTGCAATGTGATAATGAATTAAGCCGAGTATTAACTCCAAGGGCCAAGGTTTCTGATCTGAAATATGCAAATGTTGTGGTTCGGAAACGGTCACCTGGGAGGGAGAGGAAGACTTAAGTCACCCGCTCGGTTCATGCTTTCATTACAGCCATTAGCAGAATGTTAATGTCTTTGGTCAAGAAGGAAGAGGACTGAAGCCCAGAGTCACGGTGTCAAAATCATTTACTCGTCAAGGATACAATTCAGAAGGAAACCTTGGGCATAATTACTCAGGGACATATGCCCCGTATCAATATATGGAATGAAAAAAAAAGGGGGGGTCATTAATCAGAATGATAATCAGTCAATGATGTACTAATGACCGTTTCCCTCGACTTTGTTACAACACCTCGTGCCCAGGAAAAGATCCAGGTTTTGTTTTGGGTTTGTTTGGGTTTTTTTTTGCACAGATTAGATCTTGAAAAATGAGGGGATGAGTCAGGCTTGGCAGTTGGTTCCAATTTGATCGCCCCGTCACCGAAAAGATAGGAAATTAATAAAGGGATAGTAAATCTTGATATACTTGCCACGTCTAGGCGGTCAGGAGGGAACAACCATCTCGAGAAAAGTTTGTCAATTGCATGATAGCAACAGTGCTATGACTTCACGATGCTTTATAGATCTCTCTAAGTGGTTTTACAGAGTCAGCATCTCCAGGTGGCATCAAGGACTCTCCAAAATAATGCAAATGACCAGCTGTCTGCAAGGAATATAAATCCTTCCATTCCCCACCATCCAGTCAAGAGCTGAAGAAGCTTCTTGGATGAGAAGCAGAATGTCTTCAAATGAAAAGAAGAACTAGGGGAGACATGATAGCAGTGTTCCAATATCTCAGGGGCTGCCAAAAGAAGAGGGAGACAAGCTATTCTCCAAAGCACCTGAGGGTAGAACAAGAAGCAATGGGTGGAAACTGATCAAGGAGAGAAGCAACTTAGAACTAAGGAGAAATTTCCCGACAGTTAGAACAATTAATCAGTGGAACGACTTGCCTGCAGAAGTTGTGAATGCTCCAACATTGGAAATTTTTCAGAAAATGTTGGATAACCATTTGTCTGAAGTGGTGTATGGGTTCCTTCCTAAGAAGGAGGTTGGATTAGAAGACCTCCAAGGTCCCTTCCAACTCCGTTATTCTAAATTGAGAAAAAGTTCTACCACCAGAGATATAGATCCCGGAAAGGAAGTCTATGGAGATTCTCCATCATCCGGATCATGGTTTGTCCCAAAGGTACTTTTTCCAAAAGTCAACTGAACTGTCTTGAGGGTTGTTGTTTTTGTTGTTGTTTTTTCCTTTGAAAATATTTCATTTTTCATCCAAGAAGCTTCTTCAGAAGTGTAGAAGCTTCTTGGATGAGAAGCAAAACCTTTTCAAAGAGGAAAAACCCCAAGAAAGTCCAGTTGCCATTTGGAAAAGGCACTTTTGGGATCCCAGAAAGTAATATCTTTAAGAGCTGAGGTGGTGCAGTGGTTAGAGTGCAGTACTGCAGGCTACTTCTGCTGATCACTGGCTGCCAGCAGTTCGGCAGATCGAATCTCACCAGGCTCAAGGTTGACTCAGTCTTCCATTCTTCTGAGGTTGGTAAAATGAGGACCCAGATTGTTGGGGATGATATGCTGACTCTGTAAACTGCTTAGAAAGGACTGTAAAGCACTGTGAAATGGTACATAAGTCTAAGTGCTATTGCCCTCCCTCCCTCCCTCCCTCCCTCCCTCCCTCCCTCCCTTCCTCCCTTCCTTCCTTCCTTCCTTCCTTCCTTCCTTCCTTCCGTCCGTCCGTCTGTCCTTCCTTTCCTTCCTTCCCAGTGGTTAGAATGCAGTATTGCAAGTTAACTCCACCCAGTGCCAGCAGTTTGATCCTAACCAATTCAAAGGTTGACTCAGCCTTCCATCTTTAGGTGGCTTAAGTGAGGACTCAGATTGTTGGGGGCGAAGGGCTGACTCTGTAAACCGCTTAGAGAGGGCTATAAAGCACTGTGAAGCAGTATATAAGTCTAAGTGCTATTGCTATTGCTATTGCTATTGCTATTGCTATCTATCTATCTATCTATCTATCTATCTATCTATCTATCTATCTATCTATCTATCTATCTATCTATCTATCTATCTATCTATCTAGCCATCTATCTATCTTGAGCTGAGATGGTACAGTGGTTAGAGTGCAGTACTGCAGGGTACTTAAGCTGACTGCTAGCTGCAGTTCAGCAGATCAACTCTCACCAGGCTCAAGGTTGACTCAGCCTTCCATCCTTCCAAGGTGGGTAAAATGAGGACCCGGATTGTTGGGGTCAACAGGCTGACTCTGTAAACTGCTTAGAGAGGGCTGTAAAAGCACTGTGAAGCGGTACATAAGTCTAAGTGCTATTGCTATTGCTATCTTTCATTTCTTTTTTATTGCTCAGATCTCAGTTCAAACACCACATTTAGGGAAGGGTTTTGATATCTTAGTACAGTTCAGAGAAGAGCACTGGAGACCTTAAAACTAAGTCCTGTGAGAAGAGTTGAAAAGTGGGGCCATGTATAGCCTAGAGAAGAAAAAAAGAATCAAGACAGATAAATATTTATGGAGATTGTCGGTCATCCAGGTCATGGTTGTTCCAAAGGTGCTTTTCAAGAGGCAACTGGACTTTCTTAGCTTTTTTTTTTCCCTTGAAGACTGAAGACGAGAACTGAAGAAGCCCCTTGGATGAGAAGCGAAACATTTTCAAGGGGGGAAAAAAAACACCAAAAAATCCAGTGTGTCTTTTGAAAAGTACCGTTGGGACATTCTTGAAAGCATTCTGAAAAGAAGAATGTCATGCCTGGAAGCCATCTTTTGCATCGGGCCTTTGGGTCTGCCACATTTAGTGCTGTGGGAAACTGGGAGGGGGGGATTGTATGGAGCAAGGGTGATATGTAGTCGTAATAACATTCCTTTCTCAGAGAGTCAAGGACATCTTGCCCTGCACCTGAGGGGTATGACTGGAAGGCATCTCCAGTTGGGATGGTGCTTGGATTAGACCATGTGATAGACATGTGGGTGCAGGGGAAGGGACTTGGACTTTCCTTTGGGTGGGGAAAACCCAAAAGCTTTCAGATTCAGGTTTTCCCAGATGTGCCAATATGACATTTTCAATAAAATGGAACTTTGAGGAACTTCAAGCCTTGAAATGTTATTTTGTTGGGGGTATTACTTGGAAACCTGAGAAAGAATGGGCTTGTATGTCCACTCTTGCTTCAGAATAATGGGTTTAAGTTACCAGAAGCCAATTCTGATTGAACATTAACAGTCTTAATATGTTAACAGAGTTGGAAGGGACCTTGTAGGTCATCTAGTCCAACCCTCCACTGAAGAAGGAGACCCTACACCATTTCTGACAAATAGCAATTCAGTCTCTTCTCAAAAGCCTCAAGTGATGAAGCTCCCACAACTTCTGAAGGCAGCTTCTGTTCTGTGGGTTGATTGTTCTCACCGTCAGAAAGTTCCTCCTCATTTCTAGGTTGAATCTCTCCATGTTCAGTTTCCATCCATTATTCCTTGTCTGGACTTTGGAAAATAGCTTGGGGGAAAAAAAAACTTATTATAAGAGATCAACAGTGGAACCAATGACTTGGAGATGTGGTGGGCTCCCTTCACTGGTTGTGTTGAAGTAAAATTTCAATTTTAATACAGCCAGACTGCTTTCAATCAGTTTCCAGCAATGAGCATAGGTGGGTGGAATTAAGATGGCCTCAATGATCCATTTCTACTTCTAGGAGTCTGTGAGTTTATTCTCCTTGGAACATTAATCATGATTAGTTTTATATTTATGCCGGTCTTATGCCTAAAGATCACCGCTAGTCAGTGATTCAGCTTTTCAATCGGAGAGCGAGATTCCTTTTTATAATTATGATTCAGAATTGCATTTCAACATAATTATGGTTCATGCATGATTGTGAACTGATGGAAATCTTCCCATCTTAGAGTGGGGCTGTAAATGGAGAGAGTGTATGGCTAGAAATACCAACCTCTCTTTTCGGCCTACCAAATACAAATATAAGCAGTTCTTGAGTTACAACTACTGTTGACCCCAAACTTTATGTTGCTAATAGCAAGAGCATTTAGACTTATATACCACTTCACAGTGCTTTACAGCCCTCTCTAAGCGGTTTTACAGAGTCAGCCTCTTTCCCCCAACAATCTGAGTCCTCATTTTACCCATCTCGGAAGGAGGGAAGGCTGAGTCAACCTTGAACCTGGAAGAATCAAACTGCTGGCAGTTGGCAGAGTTAGCTTGCAATACTGCTTTCTAACCACTGCTCATCCATGGCTGCCGGCCTGCTTGCCCACCTGTCCATCCATCCATCCATCCATCCATCCATCCATCCATCCATCCATCCATCCATCCATCTATCTCATCTCTCTCTTTCTCTCTGTCATCTCTATCATCTATCTATGATCTATCTATCTATCTATTTATCTATACTATCTATCTTCTATCTATCTATCTATCTATCTATCTATCATCTATCTATCTATCTATCTATCTATCTATCTATCTATCTATCTATCTATCTATCATCTATCACAATAGAAATAGCAATAGCAATAGCACATAGACTTATAAACAACTTCATAGTACTTTACAGCCTCTCTAAACGGTTTACAGAGTCATCCCTTCGCCCCCAAAAATCTGGGTCCTCATTTTACCCACCTTGGAAGGATGGAAGGCTGAGTCAACCTTCAGCCGGTCAGGATCGAACTGCTAGCAGTCAGCAGATTTAGCCTGCAGTATTGCATTTTAACCACTGCACCACCCTGTCTTTCTGTCTGTCTGTCTGTCTGTCTGTCTATCACTATAGCAATAGCGCTTAGACTTATATACCAATTCACAGAGCTTTACAGCCCTCTCTAAGCAGTTTACAGACTCAGCCTGTTGCCCCCAACAATCTGGGTCCTCATTTGGACCTTGGAAGGATGGAAGACCGAGTCAACCTTCAGCCGGTTAGGATCGAACTGTTAGCAGTTGGCAGAGTTAGCCTGCAATACTGCATTTTTGCTCTGGGAAATTTGGGGGGGGAAGGGGGAGGAGGGGGGGAAGGGGGGGAAATGATACATGGATTGATTATTAATGTACAGTAATTTTTGAAGATATAAAATTAAAAAAAATTAAATGATATTGGGGATGCTCGACTGTCATTTCAGGAAGAAAAGGAGAGAGGAGTAGAAGGAGGGAAGAAAGTAGGTAGGAATGAGTAGAGAAGGAGGAGGGGAATAAGAAGGTTAGATAGGGTGGAAGAAGGGAGGAGTGGAGAAGGAGGAGAGGAAGTAGTAAAGTGAAGGAGGTGAGGATGGATGGGAAAGTAGTAGAGGGTAGAGAGGGAGA
This sequence comes from Ahaetulla prasina, assembly GCF_028640845.1. NCBI lineage: Eukaryota > Metazoa > Chordata > Lepidosauria > Squamata > Colubridae > Ahaetulla > Ahaetulla prasina. Next base: position 298,163,397 of record NC_080540.1, on the reverse strand, counting down.
TTGGGAAGAAAGGAAGTGGCAATCGAGCAGGCCTGAATCAGTAATAAATAAAAATTAATGATTAATGATGGATAATAGTTTGTACATAAATATGATGTTTGAAAATGGAAATAAAAATTATTTATACGAATACTGCATTCTAACCACAGCACCACCCTGCCTGTCTGTCTGTCTATCGCAATAGCAATAGTGCTTAGACTTATATATCGCTTCACAGTGCTTTCACAGCCCTCTCTGTGTTGTGTTTACAGAGTCAGCATGTTGCCCCCAACAAACTGGATCCTCTTTTTATCGACCTCAGAAAGATGGAAGGCTGAGTCAACCTGTTGTGCCTCGTCCTCCTTCCTCTCCTCAGCCGGGCCCCTCCCATCTCATCCCGGGTCTACTATCAGACTCTGAGTCTGATAATGAAGATGAACGGCCTGTCATGCCTCCAGCCCCCGGCCCTGGCCCCATGCCCGGACAGGATGTCAGGAATGAACAAACAAACCTCACTCCTACAGCGTGTGTGCAGGGAGCCAGCCACGTGCTGGAATTACCGACAGCAGATCCAGCTGAAGAGAATTCAAAATGGGAGGATCCTCACTTCTGGAGATCTGAGAGGTGACGTCAGCACAAGGAAGGGAGGGGCAGGCCTGGATAAATGCTGAGTCATGGAGCCACACCCCACAGCCTATATAAAGGACCTGCTTTTGGCATTCCTTGAGTCAAGCAAAGTCTCATCTAGTTTGCTGAAGTCACAACTTGGATTCCTGCCTGCCCTGAGAAATCTGAAAGGAATTTGGCAAAGCTGCAGAGGCTTCGTGGCCACGCTTGATACAGACTTCCTAGACCCTGTTGTCAGAGGGGGAGGGGGACACAACACAACCAAAGTTTGGCAGTTGGATCCCAATTGATGCCCCATACTGAAAGGAAATAAAATTAATAAAGGGATAGTAAATCTTGATATACTTACCACATCTAGGCTGTCCAGAGGGAACAACCATCTCAAGAAAAGTTTGTCAATTGTACACTTAGACTTATATACCACTGCAGAGTACTTTACTGCCCTCTCTAAGTGGTTTCAAAGAGTCAGTGTCTGGCCCTCAACAATTTGGGTAAAAATAACCAACGTAATCTGTACATCAAATTTCCTGCAATCCTGCAATCGGTTTCCTCAACCTTTGAAATAGGAGGAAGGGTGGCCAAGTTTGCTTTCCCCTATTTGTCAGGTTTTTAAATACCTTGTAGGACAAAGCTAACTAATTGTGCATTAGCGTCTCCGAATTGCTCACCTATTTAAAGATGTTGACTAGGCACCAATTTGCTCATCCTAACAAGGGCGAAAGCAGCTCCTTTCATACGGGCTTGGAATCCTGAGCTCCGAAGGAAATGAGCATTTAAACTCCAGGAAGCTCGGTTTACATCCAGATGTTTTAATCGAGATATCCACCACCGGCCTCTCAGCCTTGTCTAACTACCTGTGGTTTAACGACATTGAGATCCCCGCGGCTTTATAAGGGGCAATCAGGATTCCGTTGGAATTTGGTGACGGGCAAGAAACGGGAAAAAAAGAATGGCTGGTTTTTATTTATTTAATTTTGTTTTATTAAATTTGAATGCCATCCCATCTCACTATAAAGCAGCTCTGGGCCACATACGACACCATATTTAATAGTCTAAAACAATGAAAAACACTGTCAAACTGTTCACTAAGTCTGCATTACTATGACTATTAATCTTCTTGTTGTTCCTATCACCCATCACCTCCCACTTATGACTGTATGATTGTAACTTTTTCAGTAGTGGGATTCAAATCTGGTTGCTACTGGTTTGCTCGTGGGTGCACTCTCTCTCTTTCTCGCTCGATGCTTCTGCGCATTCACAAAGACATCTGGGTAGGTGGGTGAAGCCTCCCGCTGCCGCTGCTACCAGTTTGCCCAAACTGGAGCAAACCGGTAGCAACCCACCACTGAACTTGTTGCTTCTAATTCCTTACGATTTATATTGATTGTTTCCTAGTATGATTTGATTGCTTATTTGTACCCTATGGCTATCATTAAGTGTTGTACCTTATGATTCTTGATGAACGTATCTTGTCTATCTCGACGCTACAGAGCATTGCACACCAGAACAACTAGACACAAGAACAGTTTTTTCCCGAAGGCCATCACTCTGCTAAACAAATAATTCCATCAACACTGTCAAACTATTTACTAAATCTGCACTACTACTAATCTTCTCATTGTTCCCATCACCAATCTCTTTCCACTTATGACTGTATGACTGTAACTTTGTTGCTGGTAATCCGTATGTTTTATATTGATATATTGACCATCATTTGTGTTGTAAATGTTGTACCTTGATGAACGCATCTTTTCTTTTATGTACAGTGAGAGCATATGCACCAAGACAAACTCCTTGTGTGTCCAATCACACTTGGCCAATAAAATATTCTATTCTATTCTATTCTATATTTTCTTTTATGTACATTGAGAGCCTATAGACCAAGATAAATTCCTTGTGTGTCCACTCACACTTGGCCAATAAAAAAATTCTATTCTATTCTATTCTATATTCTTTTATGTACAGTGAAAGCATATGCACCAAGACAAACTCCTTGTGTGTCCAATCACACTTGGCCAATAAAATATTCTATTCTATTCTATTCTATTCTATTCTATTCTGTTTTCATTTATGTACACTGAGAGCCTATAGACCAAGATAAATTCCTTGTATGTCCACTAACACTTGGCCAATAAAAAAATTCTATTCTATTCTATTTTCTTTTATGTACAGTGAGAGCATATGCACCAAAAACAGACTCCTTGTGTGTCCAAATCACACTTGGCCAATAAAATATTCTATTCTATTCTATTCTTTTTCTGTACACTGAGAGCATATGCACCAAAGACAACTGGTGGGCATGGCCAGCTTGATGCCACTCATGGGGAAGGGCTGCGTGGATGGGTGGGGCCAACTGAGTGGTCGTGGCCAGCTTGACGCCGCTCCCCAAACTACTGGCATGTTTCCTCTTTGCATTGGATAGACCGGGCCAAAGTGATGTGGGTAGACCAGGCCAAAGTGGTGCAGTCTGACCCCTTACATTTTCCAGGACTGCCTCATGGGCTGGATCTTGACCACATTGCGGGCTGGATGTGGTGGCCCATGCGCCTTGAGTTTCACACCCCTGTATTAGAAGGAGAAACAAATTCTCCACTCTTTCTCCTTTCCCTCTTCCATGAACAGATTCCTTCTATTGTTGGATGAATACAATGATATCATACAGAAATAAATATATCAAATCTCATTCTACATAGTCATTTGAAATAAAGAGGAAGTTAAATATATGTGTTTGGCCATGCTGCAATTTCTCGCAGACTAAAACCCAGAGGATTCAGGATCTAACTTAGGAAAGGACATGATTGACAAGTTGATTGTCACTAAACGTATCTGAAAGAAACCATATTCATATTCTCCAGCAAAGATCTGCAATTTTTATGACATTTTAACTTGATACAATGACAAATGTTTAAATTTGTGCATCTGTCAGCTCTCTACAGCCTACAAGAACTATTCTCAGAAGTTAATAAAGCAGGTTTTGTGACTTAAAAGTTATGGATGCATTCTACATTTTTATTATTGATTTCCTTTCCTTTCCTTTCCTTTCCTTTCCTTTCCTTTCCTTTCCTTTCCTTTCCTTTCCTTTCCTTTCCTTTCCTTTCCTTTCCTTTCCTTTCCTTTCCTTTCCTTTCCTTCCCTTCCCTTCCCTTCTCTTCTCTTCTCTTCTCTTCTCTTCCCTCTTCTCTTCTCTTCTCTTCTCTTCTCTTCTCTTCTCTTCTCTTCTCTTCTTTCCTTTCCTTTTCTTCCCTTCCCTTCCCTTCTATTGAACCAGCCTAGGACTCTTTAGTTAAACCTGCTTGTTGTCAAGGAAACAAACACAGTAAATAAAACCTGTTTAATGGTCTAAGTGGAGGAACAGACATCCATAAGATTGAGATGTTCATAAAGTGGCAAATGGCGTTTTATACATAGTTAAAAACAGAGAACAGATTGTGTCCATTGCATCCAAACCCTGCAAAACCAAGGGCCATTTAATTGCAGGTTTACTTTGTTGCATTCCATAAAATCAGGAGAGCAAATAAAAGAGAGAATTTTATCCAGGAGACTTTCTGATCATTGAACCGTGAGTCCCCTGCTTTAAAAATTGTCTTGGTTTTATAAGGAAATCAGGTAATCTTCAACAGACAGTTCATTCGGTGATGGCTTGGAGTTACCATGTCACCGAAAATCCGGACTTATGATTTATTTCCCACATTTACGACCATTGCAACAACCCCATGGTCATGTGATCAAAATCCAGACACTTGGCAACTGACTCCTATTTATGAGGATCTCAGTATCCCAGGGTCCTGCGATCACTTTTTGTAACCTTCTGACAAGTCAGAATGGGGAAGGCAAGTTCATTTAACAACCATGTTACTAACTGAACAAGTGCAGTGATTCACCTACCAACTGCGGCAAGAAAGATCGTAGGAGGACAAGACGGCCCGGAGGAATGTTGTCCATGGGGTTGCGATGAGTCAGACATGACTTCGCAACTGACAACAACAAATTTAGCAGGTCAGTCAAATGTCAAATGAAACTCTGACAACTCCCCTCCCAAAGTTTGCACCTGTTGTGATCTGTCAGCAGCCTACAGAGCTGGCAACGGAGTCGGACAGTGATGAGGCTGAGGTGAGGCCAGGGCCATCGGGGAGTGAGGTGCGCATTCCAGAGCCCACAGAGACTGATAGTAGTGAGGCAGAGGAACAAGAAGAGCCTGTTCCTAATGCACGCATGAGAAGAGCTGCCAGAAGGCAAGAGCAACCCAAGCAGAGAGGACAACTCAGGAGTAAGGCCAAGAGATGATTGGCCCCTCCCATAAGGCTTAAAACAGACCAGCCCCGGTGTTTCAGCTTTGCCAGAAAACAACATTGTAGCTGCGTCTTCGGTTTCATACTCTGCTTCGTGTACGCCTTTGTTTTTGTGGCTTCTGGATGTTTGCCAGGAAGGGCCTTTGGCAGTTTGCCTAACTGGACTAAGGTTTGTGAGATAACAGAGGAATTTGTGTTGGGAGGCATTTGTTTTACTTTGAGTTGAACGACACTGGGAATAAAGTAATTCCCAGCTGTTCGAATAAAGTTTGTTTTTCCATGGACTAAGTTTATTACTACCTACTTGGACCTGGGTCACAACAGCACCTGGGGTTTTCTAATCCTTTGAGCCAAGGGTTAATTATTTATTTATTTATTTATTTATTTATTTATTTATTTATTTATTTATTTATTTATTTATTTATTTATTATTCATATTTATATACCGCCCTATCTCCCGAAGGACTCAGGGCGGTTCACAGGCACATAAAACATTTATATACAAAATTAAGATAATCATTAAAAAACTTATTCTAATGCCTAATTATTAAAAAATATAAATATAAGTATTAAAACCAATTTAAAACCCCTATAAATTTAAAATCTAAGCCAGTCCTGCACAGATGAATAAATGTGTCTTGAGCTCGCGACGGAAGGTTCGGAGGTCCGGAAGTTGACGGAGTCCTGGGGGGAGTTCGTTCCAGAGGGTGGGAGCCCCCACAGAGAAGGCCCTTCCCCTGGGCGTCGCCAGACGACACTGCCTAGCTGACGGCACCCTGAGGAGTCCCTCTCTGTGAGAGCGCACGGGTCGGTGACAGGTATTCGGTAGCAGTAGGCGGTCCCATAAATAACCCGGCCCTATGCCATGGAGCGCTTTGAAGGTGGTTACCAAAACCTTGAAGCGCACCCGGAAGGCCACAGGTAGCCAGTGCAGTCTGCGCAGGATTGGTGTCATACGGAAGCCACGAGGGCTCCTCTATAACCAGCGCAGCCGCATTCTGAACTAACTGCAGCCTCCGGATGCCCTTCAAGGGAGCCCCATGTAGAGAGCATTGCAGTAATCCAGGCACGTCACGAGGCGTGGTGACCGTGCATAGGGCATCCCGGTCTAGAAAGGCGCAACTGGCGCACCAGGCGGACCTGGTAAGCTCTCCTGGAGACGGCCGTCAAATGATCTTCAAAAGACAGCCGTTCATCCAGGAGGACGCCCAAGTTGCGCACCCTTCCATCAGGGCCAATGACTCGCCCCAACAGTCAGCCGAGACTCAGCTGACTGTACCGGGATGCCGCATCCACAGCCACTCTGTCTTGGAGGATTGAGCTTGAGCCTGTTTCTCCCCATCCAGACCCGTCGGCCTCCAAGCACCGGGACAACACTTGATAGCTTCGTTGGGGTGGCCGGTGTGAAAAAGTACAGCTGGGTGTCATCAGCGTACAGCTGGTACCTCACACGAAGCCACTGATGATCTCACCCAGCGGCTTCATATAGATGTTGAACAAAAGGCGAGAGGATCGGCCCTGCGGCACCCCACAAGTGAGGCGCCTCGGAGCTGACCTCTGCCCCCCTGTCAACACCGTCTGCGACCGATCGGAGAGATAGGAGGAGAACCACCGATAAACGGTGCCTCCCACTCCCAATCCCCCCAACCGGCGCAGCAGGATACCATGGTCGATGGTATCGAAAGCCGCTGAGAGGTCTAATAGGACCAGGGCAGAGGAACATCCCCTATCCCTGGCCCTCCAGAGATCATCCACCAACGCGACCAAAGCCGTCTCAGTGCTGTAACCGGGCCGGAAGCCGGACTGGAACGGGTCTAGATAGACAGTTTCATCCAGGTGTAAGGGAAACTGATATGCCACCATACTCTCTACAACCTTCGCCGCAAAGCGAAGGTTGGAGACCGGACGATAATTACCTAAAACAGCCGGGTCCAGGGAAGGCTTCTTGAGGAGGGGTCTCACCACCGCCTCTTTCAAGGTGGTCGGGAAGACTCCCTCCACCAAGGAAGCGCTCATAATTGCCTGGAGCCAGCCTCGTGTCACCTCCTGAGTGGCCAGCACCAACCAGGAGGGGCACGGGTCCAGTAAACACGTGGTGGCATTCAACCTACCCAACAACCTGTCCATGTCCTCGGGAGCCACAGGGTCAAACTCATCCCATAAAATGTCACCAAGACCACCCTCAGCCGTCTCACCCGCGTCACCGCAATTTTGGTCCAGACCATCCCGAAGCTGAACAATTTTATCGTATAGATAACCGTTAAACTCCTCAGCACGTCCCTGCAACGGGTCATCCCGCTCCCCCTGGTGTAGGAGGGAGCGAGTCACCCGAAACAGGGCGGCTGGGCGGTTATCTGCCGATGCAATGAGGGAGGAGGCGTAGCTATGCCTCGCTTCCCTCAATGCCACTAGGTAAGCCCTAGTATAGGACTTCACTAGTGTCCGATCAGCTTCCGAACGGCTAGACCTCCAGGAACTCTCTAGGCGTCTTCTCTGGCGCTTCATCCCTCTCAGCTCCTCGGAGAACCAAGGAGCCGGTTGGGACCTGCGCCGGGTCAGAGGCCGCAAAGGCACAACACGGTCTAAGGCCCCCGCCGCGGCCCGTTCCCAGGCCGCAACAAGTTCCTCAGCCGAGCCGCGAGCCAGACCCTCAGGAAATGGCCCAAGCTCCGTCCGGAACCCCTTTGGGTCCATCAGGCGCCTGGGACGGAACCAACGTATCGGCTCCGTCTCCCTGCGGTGGTGAATGGCGGTCAGAAAGTCCAGGCGAAGGAGAGAGTGATCTGACCATGACAAAGGCTCGATGACTATTTCCTTCAAGTCCAGATCTCTCAACCACTGACCAGAGATAAAAATCAAGTCCAGTGTACCACCCCCTGTGTGAGTAGGGCCATCGACTACTTGAGTCAGGTCCAAGGCCGTCATGGAAGCCATGAACTCCCGAGCTGCTGTCGATGACGAGCCGGAAGTTAAATGACGAGCTGGCAAGTTAAAGTCCCCCATGACTAAAAGTCTGGGGGTCTCAACTGCCACCCCAGCAAGCACCTCCAGGAGCTCGGGCAGGGCAGCTGTCACGCAGCAAGGAGCCAGGTACGCGACCAGCAAGCCCATCTGACACTTATGGCCCCATCTCACAAAGAGGGATTCACAACCGGCAATCTGAGGTACAGTGGTCTCCCTCGGTTCCAGACTCTCTCTAATTACAACCGCCACCCCCTCACCCCTACCCTGGGCCCTCGGCTGATGGAATGCACGGAAACCCGGTGGGCACATTTCAACAAGGGGCACGCCCCCTTCTGTGCCCAACCAGGTTTCCGTAACGCCTATAAGATCCGCGGCGCCCCCCTGAATAAGATCATATATTAGGGGGGCCTTATTGACCACGGACCGTGCGTTGCATAACATAAGCCGAACGCCCAGGCTCTGAGGGTCTTGGCCATCCGGGGAATGGGACAAGTCAGAGGGATCGGGGCGCGCAATCGCCTGTAAACATCGAGCGCGTGCCCCCACAGAACGATATGATCCCCCCCTTCCGCCATATCTGCCCCTCCCACTTACCGTACAAATAGGACCACCCTCACTTAAAGGAACACCTTCCCCCCCCCATAACCTCCGAACCCAATAAATAACCGCCGCGAGCACACGCAGGAACTGGCCCCCCACCCAACGGGCTACCCCCAACACCCGCCCTGACCCTCCCACCCCTTAAAAATGCCCTACCTAAAAAACCCCAAAGGCTCTTTTTCTTCGCATGCCACCTCTGTGGATCCCAAGACCCGTCATTGAGGTTGGCCCTTGATAAAAAAGTGGGCCATTCCTGCGAGGCGGGGGCACCTCGCAGGCGCAAGAGTTCCTGTCCCGAATATTGTATAGATACCATATAAATATCGCGGGACTAGAAGAAAGAAATTAAATTATGCATTATAATTTATAATGCATAATTATAATTATAATTATAATTATAAATTATAATTAAGAAATTAAATTATGCAGGGTCTTTGAATGCTTCAGAATGCCTGGGTTAAGAAATTGTTGTCGATTGTCATGCAAATAGGACAAAAGTCTTAGCAAGAAAATCCAGTTGCCTCTTGAAAACCCACCTTTGGGATGGCTAACCTGTATATGTAATTCAAACTAGGCAACCACTAGCAAGTACCAATCTAGTTTTGGCTTTACCATCGTTTACTGAATAATCTAGAATATTGTTCCATCCAATACCTGTTGCATTGCGAGTGGGTGCGGTGGCCTAGAGGTGGAGTTCACAATCGGGAGGCAGTGAGTTCGATCCTAGGTAGAGGCAGATATTTCTCTGTCGGGGCACAATGAGAATATATCTGCTGAACAAAACTCCGTTTTGGCGACATGAAGGGCAACCGGCCAATAAACGCTCAGCTTCATTCGGTTGCCCAAGACTCCACCATGCAAGGGATTATGGGGTCTTTAAAAGAAGATGAGGATTAATCTGTTGCGTTGCTACATTTGGCAACATGTCAAAATTTGAAATAAGTATTCAGGTTTTTTTTTTAAAAAAACTGTAATTGTATTTATTTTTGCCACCCCATGTGCCTGCTGTTTCTCAAGCCCTAAAGGGAGACATCTAAGAGAAAAAGACATTAGTAAATGGGACTGAAGCTGTCTTGGCTAATCTTGGAGCAGTTTCCCCCAAAGTCCCTGGTTGATGTTGCAAGAAGATCATGCCAGACTAATCTTATCGCATTCTTTGACAAAATGACAAAATTAGTAGACCAGAGGAATGCTGTTGATATAATTTACTTGGACTTCAGTAAAGCATTTGATAAAGTAGACCATAACCTACTACTAGATAAAGTAGAAAAATGTGGGTTAGACAGCACCACCACCAGATGGATTCGTAACTGGCTGACCAACCGCACTCAACGTGTAGTCCTCAACGGAACTACATCCACATGGAGGGAAGTATGCAGTGGAGTACCCCAAGGCTCTGTTTTAGGCCCAGTACTCTTCAACATCTTCATCAATGACTTGGACGAGGGGATAGATGGGGAACTCATCAAATTTGCAGATGACACCAAGCTGGCAGGAATAGCCAACACTCCAGAAGATAGGCTCAAGTTACAGAAAGATCTTGACAGACTTGAACATTGGGCTATCTAACAAAATGAAATTCAACAGTGAAAAAGTAAGGTTCTACATTTAGGCCAAAAACAAAATGCACCAGTACCGTATATGTGGTACCTTGCTCAATAGTAGTACCTGTGAGAGGGATCTTGGAGTCCTAGTGGATAACCATTTAGATATGAGCCAGCAGTGTGCAGCTGTTAAAAAGCCAACACAGTTCTGGGCTGCATAAACAGAGGATAGAATCAAGATCACGTGAAGTGCTAGTACCACTTTATAATGCCTTGGTAAGGCCACACTTGGAATATTGCATCCAGTTTTGGTCGCCACGATGTAAAAGATGTTGAGACTCTAGAAAGAGTGCAGAGAAGAGCAACAAAGATGATTAGGGACTGGAGGATAAAACATATGAAGAACGGTTGCAGGAACTGGGTATGTCTAGTTTAACAAAAGAAGGACCAGGGGAGACATGATAGCAGTGTTCCAATATCTCAGGGGCTGCCACAGAGAAGTGGGAGTCGGGCTGTTCTCCAGAGCACCTGAGGGTAGAACAAGAAGCAATGGGTGGAAACTGATCAAGGAAAGAAGCAACTTAGAACTAAGGAGAAATTTCCTGACAGTTAGAACAATTAATAAGTGGAACAACTTGCCTTCAGAAGTTGTGAATGCTCCAACACTGGAAATTTTTAAGAAAATGTTGGATAACCATCTGACTGAGATGGTGTAGGGTTTCCTGCCTGGGCAGGGGGTTGGACTAGAAGGCCTCCAAGGTCCCTTCCAACTCTGATGTTATGTTATGTTAAGAAGCATATGTCTTGCCTCAAAGATTAATCCATGCACGTCTAAATACACATGGACACTAATTGATACTAATTGGCATTAGCCATACATGTTTCCTTTTTCCAGATAGATAAATCCTCTCCTCTCTGCAGAACCTCAGGAATTATATTTGAGTTCATTAGACTTTTTTTTTTTTTTTTGAAAGAGTTTTAAAAAAACAAAAACATTTTTCCCCCTTTTTTCCCCCTCCCTCCCCAAAAACAAAAAAAAAAACCCCTCCTCCCCACCCCGGCTTCCCGGTCAATCACAAGGTAAAGTTATACATAAACCAAACATAGAATAAAATTTTCCCTTCCAATCCAAATAACCACATCCAAAGCTTTTCGTCTCCCAACCCCCTCCCCATTACATAAAATAACTTTCTAATTATTCAAAGGCAATCTGATATTTCTTAATCTGATATCTGTTTTGTAGATAATCAATCCATTTTTTCCATTCAATTAAATATCTTTCCTGCGTATTGTCTTTTAAAAACGCTGAGATTTTAGCCATCTCAGCCAAATTAATAACTTTCAATATCCATTCTTCTATTGTAGGTATCTCTTCTTCATTAGACTTTGACTTGGACTTCAGTAAAGCATTTGATAAAGTAGACCATAACCTACTACTAGATAAAGTAGAAAAATGTGGGTTAGACAGCACCACCACCAGATGGATTCGTAACTGGCTGACCAACACTCAACGTGTAGTCCTCAACGGAACTACATCCACATGGAGGAAGTATGCAGTGGAGTACCCCAAGGCTCTGTTTTAGGCCCAGTACTCTTCAACATCTTCATCAATGACTTGGACGAGGGATAGATGGGGAACTCATCAAATTTGCAGATGACACCAAGCTGGCAGGAATAGCCAACACTCCAGAAGATAGGCTCAAGTTACAGAAAGATCTTGACAGACTTGAACATTGGGCGCTATCTAACAAAATGAAATTCAACAGTGAAAAAGTAAGGTTCTACATTTAGGCCAAAAAACAAAATGCACCAGTACCGTATATGTGGTACCTTGCTCAATAGTAGTACCTGTGAGAGGGATCTTGGAGTCCTAGTGGATAACCATCTAGATATGAGCCAGCAGTGTGCAGCAGCTGTTAAAAAGCCAACACAGTTCTGGGCTGCATAAACAGAGGATAGAATCAAGATCACGTGAAGTGCTAGTACCACTTTATAATGCCTTGGTAAGGCCACACTTGGAATATTGCATCCAGTTTTGGTCGCCACGATGTAAAAAGATGTTGAGACTCTAGAAAGAGTGCAGAGAAGAGCAACAAAGATGATTAGGGACTGGAGGATAAAACATATGAAGAACGGTTGCAGGAACTGGGTATGTCTAGTTTAACAAAAGAAGGACTAGGGAGACATGATAGCAGTGTTCCAATATCTCAGGGGCTGCCACAGAGAAGTGGGAGTCGGGCTGTTCTCCAAAGCACCTGAGGGTAGAACAAGAAGCAATGGGTGGAAACTGATCAAGGAAAGAAGCAACTTAGAACTAAGGAGAAATTTCCTGACAGTTAGAACAATTAATAAGTGGAACAACTTGCCTTCAGAAGTTGTGAATGCTCCAACACTGGAAATTTTTAAGAAAATGTTGGATAACCATCTGACTGAGATGGTGTAGGGTTTCCTGCCTGGGCAGGGGGTTGGACTAGAAGGCCCTCAAGGTCCCTTCCAACTCTGATGTTATGTTATGTTAAGAAGCATATGTCTTGCCTCAAAGATTAATCCATGCACGTCTAAATACACATGGACACTAATTGATACTAATTGGCATTAGCCATACATGTTTCCTTTTTCCAGATAGATAAATCCTCTCCTCTCTGCAGAACCTCAGGAATTATATTTGAGTTCATTAGACTTTTTTTTTTTTTTTTTGAAAGAGTTTTAAAAAAACAAAAACATTTTTCCCCCTTTTTTCCCCCTCCCTCCCAAAAAACAAAACAAAACACCCCTCCTCCCCACCCCGGCTTCCCGGTCAATCACAAGGTAAAGTTATACATAAACCAAACATAGAATAAAATTTTCCCTTCCAATCCAAATAACCACATCCAAAGCTTTTCGTCTCCCAACCCCCTCCCCATTACATAAAATAACTTTCTAATTATTCAAAGGCAATCTGATATTTCTTAATCTGATATCTGTTTTGTAGATAATCAATCCATTTTTTCCATTCAATTAAATATCTTTCCTGCGTATTGTCTTTTAAAAACGCTGAGATTTTAGCCATCTCAGCCAAATTAATAACTTTCAATATCCATTCTTCTATTGTAGGTATCTCTTCTTCATTAGACTTTGACTCGGGTTTCAAGTTGAACATTAGAGATGGTATTTTATTTTATTTTATTTTATTTATTTATTTTATTTATTTGTCGTAACAATACATACAAGCATTGCATAAAGGGTTATATAAAATATGAACGTATATATGAGGAGAAACGAGGTACTATAAACATATATATACATAGGGGAAGAAACAATAGGACAGGAACGGTAGGCACGTTTGTGCTCTTATGCACGCCCCTTAGAGTCCTCTTAGGAAAGTGGTGAGGTCAACCGTGGACAGTTTTTGAGTAAAGCCTTTGGGGTTATGAGAAGAAACCACAGAGTCAGGTAATGCATTCCAAGCATATACAATTCTGTTACAGAAATCGTGTTTTCTGCAATCTAAACTGGAGCGGTTGACATTGAGTTTAAATCTGTTGGTAGCTCTTGTTATATTGTTATTGAAACTAAAAAAGTCATTGACAGGAAAGACATTACAACGGATGATCTTATATGCTAAACCCAGATCCTGTCGAAGGCGACGAAGTTCCAAGTTTTCTAGACCCAGGATATCAAGTCTGGTGGAATAAGGTATTTTATTGGTTTCGGAGGAATTCAGCTGGTTCGGACCAGTTCAGGTGAACCGGTAGCTCCGATGATCAGCTGGCCCCACCCTATCCTGTCCTTTATTTCTTGCTTTCTAGCTCATCTCAATTGTGCGGCACAGCTGATTTCTCCCCCTCACTGTTCTACTTACCGTTGCTGACTTGGAAGGTAAGCAGCTGAGCTTCTAAATGCTCCATTTTCAGTGCTGCACGCAAGTGCTTTAAGCGCATGCTCACCAAACTGGTTGTTAAACATACAGCATCCCACCACTGGTGAGCATCTTGCAGCAATAAGCTTTTAAGAATAAATTTTTGTTTCGCTGACCCAGGTCTGGAGGGACAGAAGCAGGGCTTGTTCCTTTGCAGACCATTCCGCCTCTGGAATATTTGAAAAGAAAGGATCTTGGTTGCATTTTTTTTGTAGACAAGGGCTCCATCCCAAATCTAAAACGGTGAGAGAGGAAGAATTTTAGTCCCACCACTGGCGTGAGGTCAGCTAGGTGATCTTGAGCCAAACACAGACTCTTTCTCCTAGAAAGAGAGACAAGATTTCAAGCCACTTCTGAAATCTTTCCAAGCAAAATGTCTATGGAGGCTCTATGTCATGCAGGTCATGGTTGTCCCAAAGGTGCTTTTTCAAGAGGCAAGTGGACTTTCTGGTTTTTCTCTGAAGACATTTTGCTTCTCATGCAAGAAGCTTTTTCAGCTCTGATTAGAATAGAATAGAATAGAATAGAATAGAATAGAATAGAATAGAATAGAATAGAATAGAATAGAATAGAATAGAATAGAATAGATTTTTTTATTGGCCAAGTGTGATAGGACACACAAGGAATTTGTCTTGGTGCATCTGCTCTCAGTGCACATAAAAGAAAAGATACGTTCATCAAGGTACAACATTTACAACACAATTGATGATCAATATATCAATATAAATCATAAGGATTGCCAGCAACAAAGTTACAGTCATACAGTCGTAAGTGGAAAGAGATTGGTGATGGGAACTATGAAACGATTAATAGTAGTGCAGATTCAGTAAATAGTCTGACAGTGTTGAGGGAATTATTTGTTTAGCAGAGTGATGGCCTTCGGGAAAAAATTGTTCTTGTGTCTAGTTGTTCTGATGTGCAGTGCTCTATAGCGTCGTTTTGAGGGTAGGAGTTGAAACAGTTTATGTCCTGGATGTGAGGGATCTGTAAATATTTTCACGGCCCTCTTCTTGATTCGTGCAGTATACAGGTCCTCAATGGAAGGCAGGTTGGTAGCAATTATTTTTTCTGCAGTTCTAATTATCCTCTGAAGTCTGTGACTGTCTTGTTGGGTTGCAGAACCGAACCAGACAGTTATATTTATTTATTTATTTATTTATTTAATCGTATTTATATACCGCCCTATCTCCCAAGGGACTCAGGGCGGTTATAGAGGTGCAGATGACAGACTCAATAATTCCTCTGTAGAATTGGATCAGCAGCTCCTTGGGCAGTTTGAGCTTACTGAGTTGGCGCAGAAAGAACATTCTTTGTTGTCCTTTTTTGATGATGTTTTTGATGTTAGCTGTCCATTAGATGGTGGGGAGTGGAAAGATTTATACTCCTTGCAGACAGCTGCTCATTTGCATTCTTTTAGAGAGCCATTGAGGCAACTTGGAGGTTTCCCTGTGTCCTCAGGGTCACCTACCTGAGTGGTTCTTTCACAGCTAAAAGAACCGTTTTGTAGATTGGAGATAGATTATGTCGTATCCTTCCCCCTCTGTTGAGAGAGGGCTGTTCAATTTTGACAGAGATGGCTCTTTGACCCCTCTTTCAAACCAGCAGTCCAACCAGCAGTCCAGCCAGCAGTTCTCTCTGTCCAAAATTTTGGACAGAGAGGTCATCGTCTATCTCCAGTCTACAAGACAATCCTTTCAACAGTTCCAAGAAAGCTTCATTTGCCCCACACAGGTGAGCTGATGACACAGATAAACTTCCAGGTGTCCTGAAACTCTAAAAGAACGCAAATGACCAGCTGTCTGCAAGGAGTATAAATCCTTCTATTCCCCACTATCCATAAATCCTTCCATTCAGCGGTGGGTTTTGGATATCTTACTACTGGTTCGCCATGCACATGTGCCTGCCTTCCATGTATGCGGTCACCCTTCCATTCATGTGCTTTGTTCATACACACACTTTCTGTGCTTGCGCAGGGCTTCAAAAGTGTGCCTAAATAGGATGGCAAGCCCACTCATGATGTCCACTGCCAGTTCGACTGAACCGGTCCGAACCGGCTGAATGCCACCTCTGCTTCCATTGCCCACCGTCCAGTCAGAGCTGAAAAGCTTCTTGGATGAGAAGTGAAATGTCTTCAAAGAGAAACCAGAAAGTCCACTTGCCTCTTGAAAAAGCACCTTTGGGATAGCCAAGCAAAACTTCAGGGACTTGCCTAGGTATTGGTCAGGAGTCAAGACTGACTGAAAGACACAACAACAACAACAACAACAACAACAACAACAACAACAGGAATTTGTAGCAAAACAGACAGCAGGGTTAAAATCCAGCAGGTTATGACAGGTTCTGGAGAAATGATAGTGGTGGGTTTCGAATTTTTTTACTGCCGGTTCTGTGGGTGTGGTTTGGTGGGCATGGCATGGTGAGTGTGGCAGGGGAAGGATACTGTAAAATCTCCATTCCCACCCCACTCCAGGGGAAGGTTACTGCAAAATCCCCATTTCCTCCCGATCAGCTGGGACTTGGGAGGCAGAGAATAGATGGGGGCGGGGCCAGTCCGAATTTTTACTACTGGTTCTCAAACTACTCAACAATTCCGCTACTGATTCTCCGGAACTGGTCAGAACCTGATGAAACCCACCTCTGAACTGGTAGCGGAAATTTTGAGCAGTTTGGAGAACCGGCAATTACCACCTCTGGCTGGCCCCAGAGTGGGGTGGGAATGGAGATTTTGCAACATCCTTCCCTCAGAAGTGGGGAGGGAATGGGGATTTTGCAGTATCCTTCCCCTGGAGTGGGGTGGGAATGGAGATTTTGCAGTATCCTTCCCCTGTCATGCCCACCAAGCCTTGCCCACAGAACCGATAGTAAAAAAACATTGGATTTCACAATTGACAGACACCCCTTGTAAATGGTATAGGATCTGAAATGGTATATGAACTCCTGCTTGTACTGGACTAGAAGACCTCCAAAGGCCCTTCCAGCTCTATTCTGATTGACCGATTGACCCGGAACCTTGAGAACATTTGCCCTCCACCGGCATCTAGCCACCAAGTCATTTTCTAATGTTGAACGTTTGCCACAGAGCCTTCCTCCTGGGGAACGGATGATCAAATCCCAACTCAAAAGCAGTCTTGAAAAGTTCTCAACGTCGAAATGGCAAAGGCCTTTTCTCAAACACTTTGGCATAATGTTTGTGTTGCGGAATTGGGGGATGAAAAGATAGTGGAGCTTGAAGTTTATTGCATTGCCTTATGGCTGCAACTAGCCAACTGTTGCGTCATTTTCCAATCAATGAATACTTGAGTGCTAACAGATTGCCTGAAGGTTGAGTGCACAAAATGCTGCAGTTTTCTGTGGTTCAGTGAAGGAAATGTATCAGGGAGAAGGTAAAACTAGAAATAAGAAATACAGAGCGGGGAAAAGAAATAACCTTACTTAGGACTGGCTGATAGGCTATCGTTTGAGCTGGTTACGGTACACAAATAAACAGACTTTGGAAAGTCCCTGAGTTTATCTGTGAAGGACTTGACATATTACTTCTATTGCACAGAAGTTTCCAGAAAATTAAAAAGAAGACAGAAAAAAAAATATCTTATATGGCCTGGCTTATCTGTCTGTGGGATCAAATTCTGGCATCTACAGATCAAAAATCTATTCTAACTTTTTAGATTTAACAGGGAACTGACTGCTTGGGTTTTGTTTTTGTTTTTCAGATTGACTCATGGAAGATTTTGGCCATATAATCATTCATTCATTCATTCATTCGTTCATTCATTCATTCATTCATTCATTCTGTCAGTTTTGGAAAGCATTTTTCTTTTTTGCTTCTTAACTGCCACATATTTTAGCTGGGGAAGTTGGGAGGGGGCTGTTGTTGGAGTGGTAGAAAGTTAGTCATAACAACATTCCGTATTCAAGGACTTTTCCCTGCGTCTGATGGAGACTGCCTGAAGATTGTATCCAATTGAGGGTGAAGAGTTGATTGGACAATGTGATGAACTTGTGGGTGTGGGGCAGGGCTGTGAACTGTCAACTGGGTGTGGAAAACCAGGAAGCTTTCAGTTTCGGGTTTTCCCAGCTGTGCCAACATGACATCTTTAATAAATTGGAATTTTGAGGAACCTCAAGCCTCAGAGCTTTATTTCGTTGGGGGTGTTCCTTGGAACCCTGACACATTCAATCATTCATTCACTCACTCACTCACTCACTCACAAACAAACAAAAACAAACAAACAAACAAACAAACAAACAAATGTCTCTGTTTCCTATCACTCTCCTTAATGTCTCTCTTGTTGTTTAGCATGAATCCTTCTCTCTTAAGTTGTTTGTGAGACAATAGCAATTGCACGTACACTTATGTACCATTTTAATAGTTCTTCGCAGCCCCCTCTAAGCAGCTTACAAAGTCAGTCTCTTGCCTGCAACAATCTGGGTCCTCATTTTACCGATCTCAGAAGGACGGAAGGTTGAGTTCAACCTTGAACCCCATCAGGATCGAACTCCTAGCAGTTGGCAGAATTAGCGGTGGCTTAGGGGCTAAGACATTGTGTTTGTCAATTGAAAGGTTGGCAGTTCAACAGTTCGAATCCCGAGTGCTGCGTAACAGGGTGAGCTCTCGTTACTTGTCCCAGCTTCTGCCAACCTAGCAGTTCGAAAGCACATAAAAAAAATGCAAGTAGAAAAATAGGTACCACCTTTGGTGGGAAGGTAACAGTGTTCCGTGCGCTTTTGGTGTTTAGTTATGCCAGCCACATGACCACAGAGACATCTTCGGGCAGTGCTGGCTCTTCGGCTTTGAAACGGAGATGAGTACCACCCTCTAGAGTCAGGAACAACTAGCACATATGTGCGAGGGGGACCTTTACCTTTACCTTACTGCATTCTAACACTGCGCCACCATGGCAATAATTCTGAGCAATGGGAACAAATGTGCAACCGAACAAATAATCATGAATCAGTGAACAACAATGAAAGATACTAAGTGATTAAATCCATTCCTAATTTATTTAGGTGCCTTTGCTGGATTATCTCCTAATACAACTGTAATGAGAGGACCTTGGTGCTCTCTGAACTTGGTTGTTTTCTTGCAGTCATTTCATTGCCCAAACTAGGTAACACCATCAGTGCTAGAGAGGAGTAGAGTTTGCTCACTTCCATACAGACTGGGTGAAACCAAGCTTAATAGCAGTAACTGTGAGAGGGATTCTTAGTGGACAACCAGTTAAATACAAGCCAGCAGCGTGTGGCAGCAACCAAAAAAGCCAATGCAATCCTAAATTGCATTAACAGAGGGATACAGTCAAGATTAAGGGAGGTACTAATGCCACTCTATAAAGCCTTAGTAAGACCACACCTAGAGTACTGTATCCAGTTTTGGTCACCACACTATGAAAAAGATGCTGAGAGTCTAGAAAGAGTGCAGAGAAGAGCAACCAGGATGATTAGGAGACTGGAGACTAAAACATACTGTGAACGGTTGCAGGAACTGGGCCTGGCTAGTCTAGTGAAGAGAAGGACCAGGGGAGACAGGATACCAGTGTTCCAATATTTGTGGGGCTACTACAGAGAGGAGGGGGTCAAGCTGTTTTTCAAAGCACCCAAAGGCCAGACAAGGGATAATGGATGGAAACTGACCAAGGAGAGATTCAACCTAGAAATAAGGAGAAACTTTCTGACAGTGAGAACAATCAACCCATGGAACAGAAGTTGCCTTCGGAAGTTGTGGGAGCTTCATCACTGGAAGCTTTCAAGAAGAGACTGGACTGCCATCTGTCAGAAATGGTGTAGGGTCTTCTGCTTGGGTGGGTGGGGGGTTGGACTAGATGACCTCCAAGGTCCCTTCCAACTCTGTTAACACACATACATTCTTCTCTTTACGATTTGCCTGTAAGTATTTCCTAATGCAACTGTAATCCCTTCCATTCTTCTCTGTTTAAATCGACTTCTCGCAAAGCTCCTTGCTCTACCGCGCTGATCCTTAGACAGTTGTTGGCCTGACTTTACAGCTGGTTGGGGCTTGAGGCCCTCACCTCTGCTTCAGATCCAGTTTTGACCCGATGTTGCCTGACATCTCACAGCACCACCGTGACTAATCTCTCCCGCTCTGATCTCCTCTGCCATTTCCACCACGGCCCTCAACTTTCTTGATACCAGCAGACAAGAAAGACTTCGGAGTTCAGCCTTCTTTGTGCTCACTCATTCTCTCCGGGACTGAGCTCGGGATGCGGAAAGTAGTGACTAATATCAAAGCCACGCGCAACGCGATGTTTTATTCATGAACACCCCCACCCCTGTCCCTCCAGTGTAAATTAAAAGCAAAGCTAAGGGTCAGAGCTCTCCGTCGTCTTTCCCAGAGCCTGTAAACCAATAAAGGGCTTTATATTAGCTATCGATATCTATCTCTGGCTTGGCTTAATAACATCTTATTCCCTGTTTTCACCAACCATCAATAATATTTCTGCCTGCCTGCTCAGGACCCCATCTCGCCGTGCAATTGCATTATAAAAAGAAAGGAAGGAAAAACCCTTCCATACTTCCACCTCTCACAATACTTGACAACACAGTATCAACAGTAGAAACCTTCAAATTTCTGGGTTCTATCATATCGCAAGATCTCAAATGGACAGCTAACATCAAAAACATCATTAAAAAAGGACAACAAAGAATGTTCTTTCTGCGCCAACTCAGTAAGCTCAAACTGCCCAAGGAGCTGCTGATCCAGTTCTACAGAGGAATTATTGAGTCTGTCATTTGCACCTCTATAACTGTCTGGTTCGGTTCTGCAACCCAACAAGAAAAACACAGACTTCAGAGGATAATTAGAACTGCAGAAAAAATAATTGCTACCAACTTGCCTTCCATTGAGGACCTGTATACTGCACGAATCAAGAAGAGGTGAAAATATTTGCAGATCCCTCGTGATCCTGGACATAAACTGTTTCAACTCCTACCTCAAACGACGCTATAGAGCACTGCACACCAGAACAACTAGACACAAGAACAGTTTTTTCCGAAGGCCATCACTGCTAAACAAATAATTCCTCAACACTGTCAGACTATTTACTGAATCTGCAGTAATTAATTTAATTAATCGTTTCATAGTTCCCATCACCAATCTCTTTCCACTTATGACTGTATGACTATAACTTGTTGCTGGCAATCCTTATGATTTATATTGATATATTATCATCAATTGTGTTGTAAATGTTGTACCTTGATGAACGTATCTTTTCTTTTATGTACACTGAGAGCATATGCACCAAGACAAATTCCTTGTGTGTCCAATCACACTTGGCCAATAAAATTCTATTCTATTCTATTCTAAAAGGTCTATCAGACCAATTTGCTTCACATGCCTATTTTTTTTTTTGGAGGGGTGGGGGTTGGGGGGAAGCCAGCCGGCTTTTGAAATGAGAGCAGCTGGCCGAGAAATTTTGACACAATTCAGGGGACAGAATGTTGTTTATCAGCCACATTCGATATCTCGCCAGCCGAAAACTCTCGGACCAAGTGATAAGTTTCAGCCGAGGGACAAGGAGAAGCTCTAATCTACGGTATGATTTCTCATTAAGGAGAGGCCCAGCTCTTCTAGGCACTCATATCCGGTGTATTGCTGGTGGGGGGAGGACTCTGCTTCTCCCTTGTTTTCAATCTCTCTCTCTCTCTCTCTCTCTCTCTCTCTCTCTCTCTCTCTCTCTCCCTCCCAGATAAAAAAACAAAACAAAACAAACCCAAAAGTCACCTTCGTGTCTTTGTTAAAGGTGTTGGGAAGGAACCAGAATAGACTGGGAGTTCTAGTTCTCCCTGAAGTGCAGAGGCTAGCTGGGTGACTTTGGGCCTCTTTTGCAACCCTAAGAAGACAGTAAGGAGACACTGCTTCCAAATATCTGTGGCAAGAAAGGTCGCGAAATGGAGCAACACTTACTTAACAACTTAGCACTGGAAATTTTGGACTCAACTGTGGTTGTAAGTCAACTGTAGAATTGGGGCCCGCCATATATTGGATGGCAGCAGTGGGTTTCACATTATGCTACTATCGCTTCGGTGCATGTGCCCGGCCTCAAAATTGTGCCTAAATAGAAATGGGCGGGGGGAGGAGGCTGGGGGGAAGGGAGTAGCAGTTTCCGCTATTGGTTCTGGTGAACCAGTTTGAACCGGCTGAATACCACCTCTGTTGGGTGGGGAGCAGAGATGGGTTTCAGCAGGTTCCGACCACTTCTGGGGAAGAGGTAGCAGAAATTTTGAGTAGTTCGGAAAACCGGTAGTAAAAATTCTGACTGGCCCCACCCCTATCTATTCTCTGCCTCCCAAGTCCCAGCTGATCGGGAGGGAATTGGGATTTTTACAGTAACCTTCCCCTGGAGTGGAGTGGGAATGGAGATTTTACAGTATCCTTCCTGTGCCACACCCAAGCCATGCCATGCCCACTAAGCCACACCCACAGAACCAGTAGTAAAAATTTTTGAAACCCACCACTGGTGGAGAGGGAGAGATAATTTCAGAGCACAGAGACAGTCACCAAAAATACTACTCCATATATCCCACACAATGATAACGCTAACAGAGGGGGAAACTGCAGCATGCCATCCCCATAAAGATATGTGGGGCTGAAATGTATCCTTGGGAGAAGATGGCCTTGCAAATCACCCAATAGGAGGCTATGTAAGTTTAAAGGTGTAACCAATACTTTGAAACCTGTTGGGAACAGTGTCACACTCTATGGAGATTCTCAATCATCCAGGTCATGGTTGTCCACAGGTGCTTTTTTCAAGAGGCAACTGGACTTTCTGGTTTTTTCTTGGAAGATGTTTCGCTTCTCATCCAAGAAGCTTCTGTAGCTTGGAACATGGGTACAATGAGCTGTGTTTCAAGCTCCCAGATGCTTGTAGAAGACAGCCCTATCTAGAATAAAAGGCAGCAGTCCAATCAGGCCCAGGTAACCATGAGAAGGAAGGGACATGGTGGCTCAGTGCCTAAGATGCTTAGCTTGTCGATTAGAAGGTCAGCAGTTCAGCGATTCAAATCCCTAATGTTGTGTAATGGGGTTACGGAGCTCCCGAGACTTGTCCCAGCTTCTGCCAACCTAGCAGTTTGAAAGCAGGTAAAAAATGCAAGTAGAAAAATAGGGACCGCCTTTGGTGGGAAGGTAACAGCATTCCATCCGCCTTTGGCATTTACTCATGCTGGCCACATGACCAGCGCTGGCTCTTCGGCTTTGAAACGGAGATGAGCACCGCCCCCTAGAGTCAGGAACGACTACCATGCATGTGCAGGGGAACCTTTACTTTTACAATTAACCATGAGAAGGGCATCATGGTCCAGGATTGGAGCAACTGGCATACAAGATTCAGTTGTGCAAAGGGGTGTCTGGCTTCAGCAGCCAATTGCTCTTCAAGGGTCTTCTATGAGCAGGAGCAGGGATGAAATCTAGTAGGTTCTGATAGGTTCTGGAGAACCAGTAGCAGACATTTGAGGAGTTTGGAGAACCAGTAGTGAAAATTTTGAGGAGTTCAGAGAACCACCAAATACCATCCCTGGCTGGCTCCAGAGTGGGGTGGGAATGGAGATTTTGTAGTATCCTTCCCCGCCACACCCAAAAGCCATGTCCACCAAGCCACACCCACAGAACCGGCAGTAAAAATATTTGGATTTCACCACTGAGCAGGCAGTTGGACTAGAAGACAACCAAGGTCCCTTGCAATGCTATTATTATTATTCTAAGGCAGACTAGAACTTACTAGAGCAGCCACCACCAACCTTTGGAGCATCAGGGACTGGTTCCGTGGAGAAGAAACATCCACAGACTGGTGTGTGTATGTGTGTGCCTCAGAGCAGCCGGGCCTTCTTACCTGCTCCCAACACTGAGGAATGGCCCAAGTCCTGGCTCCATGCCCACTAAACCATGCCCACAGAACCAGTAGTAAAAAAATTTGAAACCCACCACCAAAAATACTACTCCATATATCCCATGCAATGATAATGCTAACAGAGGGGGAAACTGCAGCATGCCGTCCCCATAAAGATATGTGGGACTTAAATGTATCCTTGGGAGAAGATGGCCTTGCAAATCACCCAATAGGAGGCTATGTAAGTTTAAAGGTGATAACCAATACTTTGAAACCTGTTGGGAACAGTGTCACACTCTATGGAGATTCTCAATCATCCAGGTCATGGTTGCCCACAGGTGCTTTTTTCAAGAGGCAACTGGACTTTCTCGTTTTTTTTTGGAAGACGTTTCGCTTCTCATCCAAGAAGCTTCTGTAGCTTGGAACATGGGTACAATGAGCTGTGTTTCAAGCTCCCAGGTGCTTGTAAAAGACAGCCCTATCTAGAATACATGGCAGCAGTCCAATCAGGCCCAGGTAACCATGAGAAGGAAGGGACATGGTGGCTCAGTGGCTAAGATGCTTAGCTTGTCGATTAGAAGGTCAGCAGTTCAGCGATTCAAATCCCTAGTGTCGTGTAACGGGGTTACGGAGCTCCCGAGACTTGTCCCAGCTTCTGCCAACCTAGCAGTTCGAAAGCAGGTAAAAAATGCAAGTAGAAAAATAGGGACCGCCTTTGGTGGGAAGGTAACAGCATTCCATCCGCCTTTGGCATTTACTCATGCTGGCCACATGACCAGCGCTGGCTCTTCGGCTTTGAAACGGAGATGAGCACTGCCCCCTAGAGTCAGGAACGACTACCATGCATGTGCAGGGGAACCTTTACTTTTACAATTAACCATGAGAAGGGCATCATGGTCCAGGATTGGAGCAACTGGCATACAAGATTCAGTTGTGCAAAGGGGTGTCTGGCTTCAGCAGCCAATTGCTCTTCAAGGGTCTTCTATGAGCAGGAGCAGGGATGAAATCTAGTAGGTTCTGATAGGTTCTGGAGAACCAGTAGCAGACATTTGAGGAGTTTGGAGAACCAGTAGTGAAAATTTTGAGGAGTTCAGAGAACCACCAAATACCATCCCTGGCTGGCTCCAGAGTGGGGTGGGAATGGAGATTTTGCAGTATCCTTCCCCGCCACACCCAAAAGCCATGCCCACCAAGCCACACCCACAGAACCGGCAGTAAAAATATTTGGATTTCACCACTGAGCAGGCGGTTGGACTAGAAGACAACCAAGGTCCCTTGCAATGCTATTATTATTATTCTAAGTCAGACTAGAACTTCCTAGAGCAGCCACCACCAACCTTTGGAGCATCAGGGACTGGTTCTGTGGAGAAGAAACATCCACAGACTGGTGTGTGTATGTGTTGTGTCTTGCCCGCCCTCAGAGCAGCCGGGGCCTTCTTACCTGCTCCCGAACACTGAGGAATGTATGCCTCCCGGCCCAAGTCCTGGCTCCATGCCCACAAACTGCAGAAGAAGGGCACCTTTTAGCCCTGACTCCATGCCCAGGCAAACGGAGCAGCTAGGTTCCTAGCAGGTGAGCCTGAGGAGGTTTATTCAACAGCTGATTGGAGTAATCCTCGCATCAGAAGATTGGATAGGCGGAGGCAACAGAGGGAAGGAGGCAGGCCTTAATGAGTGCTGAGTCATGGAGCCACACCCCATGGCCTATATAAAGGATCTGCTTTCTGGCAGTCTCTGAGTCAGGCAAAAGTCGAACTTATCTTGCTGAAGTCACTTACTGGTCTCCTGCCTGCTCTGAGGACTTTGCTAGGACTTTGGGCAGAGCTGCAGAGGCAAGCCTGATTCGGATTTCCCTGACCCAGCCGTCAGCGGAGGAGTGGGACACGACAGTATGTATGTGTTTCACATGCTACCTAGATAACGCTCGTGCGCAGATGAAGTTTCACTCGCTTGTGTGGCCCCGGTTCCTAATGGGCCAGAGACTTGTTCCAGTCCATGGACTGGAAGTTGGGAACCCCCGTCCTAGAATTTAGTATTATCTGGTAGATAATGTACCAGATTTGAATCATGCAGTGTGATGCATCAAGAACAAAAAATGGAAATCTCAACCATGAGTGCAGAAAAGAGCAATCTTCCAATATTTGAGAAGGGGAGGGGTGTCAATGTATACGCCAAAACACCTGAGGGCAGGAACAAGAAATAATGGATGAAAATTTACCCAAGAGACATCCAATGTAGAACTAAGCAGAAAATTCCTGATAATGAGAACAATTAATCGGTGGAACGGCTTGCCTTCAGAAGTTGAAGGTGTTTCAAGGGTTTTCAAGAAAAGGTTGGACAGGCATGTATACCAGAATGGTATAGGGTTTCCTGCTTAAGCAAGGATTGGATTAGAAGACCTCCAAGATCCTTTCCAACCCTGTTATACTGGTTCCGATATCCCAGTTCCTGGATTTGGAGGACACAGAACCCAGAGCTTCTCATGTTGGCAAACTTCACAACTGTTCATCCCATCCAGACTCTCTCAACTTCCAGACATGGAACAGAGGCTCAATAACATCAACTGGACAGTTGGGAGCAGAAATATTCAACTGAGAACCATCAGTCCATTCATGGTACCCCACACAGCATTTTTATGTAGATATTGAAAAGGAGGATCAGTGGAACGACTTGTCTCCAGGAATTGTGGGTGTTGCAACACTGGAGGGTTTGAAGAAGAGATTGGACAACCATTTGTCTGAAATGGAAAGAAGATGACAAGCAACAGGGAGAAAGCAGATCTACTTAACTCATTTTTTGCATCTGTCTTTACACAAAAGGAAAAAACAATCCAACCTATCAAAAACAGCACCACAAAAAACAGATTAGAAACACAAGTTAAAACAGGGAAGAAAATGGTAACTGAACACCTGTCTACCCTAGATGAGTTCAAATCACCAGGACCGGATGGATTACATCCCAAGGTTCTGAAGGAATTGGCAGACGTGATCTCCGAACCACTGAACTATATCTTTCAAAGCTCCTGGAGCACAGGGGAACTGCCAGAGGACTGGAAAAGAGCTGATGTCGTTCCCATCTTCAAAAAAGGAAAAAAAAAACAGATCCAGGAAACTACAGACCTATCAGCCTAACCTCAATACCAGGGAAGATTCTGGAAAAGATAATCAAGCAACGAATCACTGAACACCTAGAAGCAAGCAAAGTAATAACCAAAAGCCAACATGGGTTTGTCAAAAACAGATCATGCCAGACCAATCTTATTGCATTCTTTGACAAAATTAGTAGACCAAAGGAATGCTGTCGATATAATTTACTTGGACTTCAGTAAAGTATTTGATAAAGTAAACCATAACCCACTACTAGATAAAGTAGAAAAATGTGGGTTAGACAGCACCACCACCAGATGGATTCATAACTGGCTGACCAACCGCACTCAACGTGTAGTCCTCAACGGAACTACATCCACATGGAGGGAAGTATGCAGTGGAGTACCCCAAGGCTCTGTTTTAGGCCCAGTACTCTTCAACATCTTCATCAATGACTTGGACGAGGGGATAGATGGGGAACTCATCAAATTTGCAGATGACACCAAGCTGGCAGGAATAGCCAACACTCCAGAAGATAGGCTCAAGTTACAGAAAGATCTTGACAGACTTGAACATTGGGCGCTATCTAACAAAATGAAATTCAACAGTGAAAAAAGTAAGGTTCTACATTTAGGCAAAAAAACCAAAATGCACAAGTACCATATATGTGGTACCTTGCTCAATAGTAGTACCTGTGAGAGGGATCTTGGACTCCTAGTGGATAACCATTTAGATATGAGCCAGCAGTGTGCAGCAGCTGTTAAAAAAGCCAACACAGTTCTGGGCTGCATAAACAGAGGGATAGAATAAAGATCACGTGAAGTGTTAGTGCCACTTTATAATGCCTTGGTAAGGCCACACTTGGAATACTGCATTCAGTTTTGGTCCCCGTGATGTAAAAAAGATGTTGAGACTCTAGAAAGAGTGCAGAGAAGAGCAACAAAGATGATTAGGGGACTGGAGGCTAAAGCATATGAAGAACGATTGCAGGAACTGGGTATATCTAGTTTAACGAAAAGAAGGACTAGGGGAGACATGATAGCAGTCTTCCAATATCTCAAGGGTTGCCACAAAGAAGAGGGAGTTGGGCTGTTCTCCAAAGCACCTGAGGGTAGAACAAGAAGCAATGGATGGAAACTAATCAAGGAAAGAAGCAACTTAGAACTAAGGAGAAATTTCTTGACAGTTAGAACAATCAATAAATGGAACAACTTGCCTGCAGAAGTTGTGAATGCTCCAACACTGGACATTTTTAAGAAAATGTTGGATAATCATCTGACTGAGATGGTGTAGGGTTTCCTGCCTGGGCAGGGGGTTGGACTAGAAGGCCTCCAAGGTCCCTTCCAACTCTGTTGTTATATTATATTATATTAAATGATATAGGGTTTCCTGTTGGAGCAGGGGGTTGGACTAGAAGACCTCCATTGTCCCTTCTAACTCCTGTTATTCTGTTCTGAGTAGAGCAACCCACCAAACTCAACTGCTCCTCTCCCACGAGCAACTACTGGAACAAGCCTCAGAGTCAGTTAATTTAAATGTCAATTCAATAAAATGCAGTTTGGTTTTATCCTGGACGTGCATATTTATGGGTCTATGAATCCTCAAAGGCCAACTAAGTTGTGTTCAGGGCACCGTTGGCTTTCTAGGCAACAGTGTCTCCATAATTATGTCTTCCCTACTCCTCCACAACCCAAAAGTCGGGCTAATATAAAACACTCGCAGGCTGTTCTTTGTCCTGATCTGTATAAAATGAAGCCTTGAACACAGTGGGAGCAGAATGAAAGATATTATCCACGTTCAGGTCAGATTTCTTAGATTTCGGGTTGCAATAAAGATTCATTCACTACATCCATTGTCAAAGCCAGAGGTCTTCAACAAGTAATATTTGCCTTTTAAAATATAAGAGATGAATCTGAAAATTGCTGTGGACAGTCATTGTGCAATTCTTCATTTCAAGTTGAAATCCCATCCTAACTCCCCTCTCATTTTTAAATAGAAGATAATATCTGAGATATTCTCTGTCCTATTGTCTCGCTTTCTCTCTCTCTTTGAATGTATCTCCTTCACCTTCTTTTTCTCCTTGTGTTCTCCATCTCCTTGTGTTCTCTTGTTCTCTTTCTTTTCTCCTTCTCCTCCATCTGTTCTCCTTCTCCTTCTGTTCTTCTTCTTCTATTCTCCTTCTTCTTCTGTTCTCCTTCCCCTTCTGTTCTCCTTCTGTTGTTCTTCTTCTGTTCTCCTTCTCCTTCTGTTCTCCGTCTCCTTCTGTTCTTCTTCTTCTGTTCTCCTTCCCCTTCTGTTCTCCTTCTGTTCTTCCCTTTCTGTTCTCCTTCTTCTTTTGTTCTTTCTCCTTCTGTTCTCCTTTTATTTCTCCTCCTTCTCCTTCTCCTTTTCCTTTTCCTTCTCCTTCCCTTTCTCTTTCTCCTTCTTTTGAAAAGCACCTTTGGGACAACCATGACCTGGATAATTGAGAATCTCCATAGTCATTCACCCCTCTCAAGCTCAACAGCAATGTAACAAAATTCAGTCTTCGCCTATGCGACCGTTCATCTATCTTTAGCCTACATTTTAACAGGAGCCGGAGACAACCCTATCAGATGGCATATTGCATCAGAGTCTTCTGGAATAAACGGCGACCTTCCCCAACCGTTTGCCTAATTTGTGTGTAATTCTAGGAGCAGGGAGGCATCAGTTCATTCAAAGGTTAGCTCACTAAGTCATTAGAAATCTGGTGCTTAACTACTTGGCTCTGTTTGGGTCTCATTTCCCTCCTCTGCCCTCTTGTGATTTCCCTTCTCTTGCATTACAGCCAGTGGAATTGAGTTTATGAGAGGCGGCCAAAGGTCATTCGGTGTAAGCATCTTCTCTCCCTTTCCAGCCCCAAGCATTCAATTCTTAGCGGTACCTTTCATCGGCTTCCCCAAAGGGAGGGAGGATGATCCAAGGCCACTATTAACTTAGGCCAGCCTTTCGTCAAGGGGGTGATATTTCCTCACCTTCTCTTGATCTTCCTAGGGTAATGTTGCCTTTCACTTCTTCTCCTTCACCGTTTTATTCGCTGTCCTAGAATTCTGTCCTAAAAAGACAGCATGAAGGGGTAGCTATTTTGAAAAAAAAATAATATTCCACCTAGAACGTCAGCAGGTTGGCATGGCTGATGAGTTGATCTGGATATGTTTTTTCCCTTTTGTTCCTCTTTCCTTCTTTCTTCCTTCCTTCCTTCCCTCCTTCCCTTTTTCTTTCTTTCTCTATCAATCTCTTTCTTTCTTTCTCTTCTTTCTTTCTTGCTTTTCTTTCTTCCTGCCTTTTCTCTTCCTCTTTCTGTTCTTTCTCTCTTTCTCTCTCTTTCTTTCTTTTGCTCTTTGTCTCTCTTTTTTCTTTTTTTCTCTTTCTTTTCTTTCTTCCTGCCTTTCTTCCTCCTGCTCTTTCTTTCTTTCCTTCCTGTTCTTTCTTTCTTTTTCTTTTTCTTTTTTCTTTCTTTTCTTTCTTCCTGCCTTTTTTCCTCCTCCTCTTTCTGTTCTTTCTCTCCTTTCTTTCCTTCCTTTCTTTCTTTTCTTTCTTCCTCCCTTTCTTCCACCTCCTCTTTCTGTTTTTTCTTTCTCTTTCTTTCTTTCTTTTTCTTTCTTTTTCTTTTTCTCTTTCTTTTTCTCTTTCTTTCCTTCCTTCCTTCCTCCCTTCCTCCCTTCCTTCTTTCCTCCCTTCCTTCCTTCCTTTCCTTCCTTCTTTCTTTCCATATCAACTAGCAAGTGAAAAGAAAGAAAAACTGATGCAGATATATAGCATTAAAAAAGAACACCAAAGTCAACATACACTGAACAAGCTATTGAGTTTATATAGTTAATGTTGGGAGGTATTCCGCAAATAGATCTTACAAATGTTTTGTGTGTTTTTTTCATTCAAGCCTGAAGGGAAGTCATATTGATGATAACTAGAATTTTGCCACCAAATTTCAACAACGTAGCCCTATGATGAAAGTGATCAAATAAATCCTTTGTCTTCTATCATATGTCGGAGACATATTTCTTTTACAGTTGTTCATAAAAGGTCCTTCCTTCCCTTTCTTTGCTGCAGATGTTGTGCAAAGGCCAGCTGACATTTTCCAGAAAGAGAATGCAGGCAATCCTTGATTTATGACCACAATTTGAGCCTACTTTACTAAGTGAATTTTGCTCCATTTTACGACATTTCTTGGTGAATCACCGCAGTTGGTAAGCTAGTGACACAGTTGTTAAAGGGAATCTGGCTTCCCCATTGACTTTGCTTTTCAGGAGGTCGCCAAAGGGGATCACGTGACCCCAGGACACTGCAACGGTCATAAATATGAGTCAGTTGCCAAGTGTCAAATTTTCATCACGTGACCATGGGGATGCTGCAATGGTCATAAATGTGAAAAATGGTCATAAGTCACTTTTTTGTCGTGTACTTTGTCGTGTACACGGGAAATTTTCCGTGACCCGAGTGGCCAGGATAATCGGGACCTGGGCCTCCGGCTGATGTTATGTAATGCCAGGTCCGCGGTTAATAAAGCCCCCCTGATTTCAGATCTTATTCAGGAAGGGACCGTTATGGCGTTACAGAGACCTGGTTGGGCACGGGGGTTCCCTAGTGGATGTGCCCACCAGGCTTCCGAGCATTCCATCAGCCGAGGGCCCAGGGTAGGGTGGAGGGTGGCGGTTATCATCAAGGAGAGTCTGGAGCCGAGGGAAACCACTGTGCCTCAGATAGCTGGGTGTGAATCCCTCTCGTGAAGTGGGGTCGTGCAGAACTCAGGTGGGCTTGTTGATCACGCCTGGCTCCTTGCTGCGTGACTACAGCCCTGCCTGAGCTGTTGAGCTGCCGGGTTGGCAGGTTGACCCCCAGACTGCTGGTCATGGGGATTTCAATTGCCATCAGCCGGCGTAGCATCCTCGTAAGCTCAGGAGTTCATGGCTTCCATGATGGCCATGGACCTGATTCAGTTAATTGACGGCCCTACCCACGTCGGGGGAGGTACCCTAGACCTGATTTTTATCTCTGGCCAGTGGTTTAATGATCTGGTTTTAAATGATTTAGTTGTGGAACCTTTGTCATGGTCAGGTCATTTTCCTTCGTCTAGACTTTCTGACCGCTACCCACATCGCAGGGAGACGGAACCAATGCGTTGGTTCCGTCCAGGCACCTGATGGACCGGAGAGGTTCTGGCCGGGCTTGGGCGCTTCGAACACCTGTCCCACTCGACTGAAGAGCTAGTTGCGGCCTGGGAGCGGGCGCGGCTGGGCTTTGGACCGTGTCATGCCTTTGCGGCCTCTGACCCGGCGTGGTCTCAACCAGCTCCTTGGTTCTCCGAGGAGCTGAGGGATAAGCCGGAGAAGACGCCTAGAGAGTGCCTGGAGATCCAGCCGCTCTGAGGCTGACGGACACTAGTTAGGTCCTATAGTAGGACCTACCTAGTGGCAATGAGGGTTCTTGCGTTCCTCGTTCCTCCCTCATTGCGTCGGCAGATAACCGCCCCGCCCTGTTTGGTGACCGCTCGCTCCTCCAACAGGAGGCGGGAGGACCCCCAAGGCGTGCCGAGGAGTTTGCGGTTATCTATCGACAAAATCGTTCAAGCCGGGACGGATTGGATCAAAATTGGGTAGATCCAGGCGAGGGTTCGAGGCCCGTCTTGTTGAGGTGGTTTGGGATGACTTTGATCCTGTGACTCCGAGGACATGGACAGGTTGCTGGGTAGGCTGAGCCACCACATGTTTACTGGATCCGTGCCTCCTGGTTAGTACTGGCTACTCAGGAGGTGACACGAGGCTGGCTCAGGGATTACAAATGCTTCTCTGCGGAGGGGTCTTTCCGGCCTTGAAAGAGGCTGTGGTGAGACCCTCCTCAAAAGCCTTCCTGGACCCAGCTGTTTTGGGAACTACCGGCCAGTCTCAATCTTGCTTTCGGCGAAGGTTGTAGAAAGTGTGGTGGCATGTCAGCTACCCAGTACCTGGATGAAGCTGTCTATCTAGACCCGTTCAGTCCGGCTTCCGGCCCGGATACAAGTCTGGAGACAGCTTTGGTCGCTGGTGGATGATCTCTGGAGGGCCAGGGATGAGGTTATTCCTCTGCCCTGGTCCTATTAGACCTCTCAGCGGCTTTTGATACCATCGACCATGGTATCCTGCTGCGCCGGTTGGAGGGTTGGGAGTGGGAGGCACCGTTTATCGGTGGTTCTCCTCCTACCTCTCTGATCGGGCATGAGCGGTGTTGACAGGGGGCAGAGATCGGCTCAAGGTGCCTCATGTGGGTGCCGCGGGGGTGATTCTCTCACCTCCTGTTCAACATCTATGTAAACCGCTGGGTGAGATCATCAGTGGCTTTGGGGTGAGATACCAACTGTGCGCTGATGACACTCAGCTGTACTTTTCCACCCGGGCCACCCCAGTGAAGCTGTCAGTGTTGTCCCGGTGTCTGGAAGCCGTCGGGTCTGGATGGGGAGGAACAGGCTCAAACTTAATCCCTCCAAGGCGGAGTGGCTGTGGATGCGGCACCTCGGTACAGTCAGCTGCAGATGCGGCTGTCTGTCGAGGTGAATCATTGGCCCGATGGAGAAGGTACGCAACTTGGGCGTGCTCCTGGATGGTCGGTTGTCCTTTGAAGACCATTTGGCGACCGTCTCCAGGAGAGCATTTTATCAGGTTCGCCTGATCCGCCAGTTCGTCCCTTCCTGGACGGGATGCCTTATGCACAGTCACTCATGCCCTTGTTACCTCTCGCCTGGACTACTGCAATGCTCTCTACATGGGGCTCCCTTGAAGAGCACCGGAGACTTCAGCTAGTTCAGAATGCGGCTCGGGTTATTGAGGGAGTCTCGGGCTCCCACATAACACCTATCCTGCGCAGACTGCACTGGCTACCTGTTGTTTTCGGGTGCGCTTCAGGTATTGGTTACCACCTTTAAAGCGCTCCATGGCTTAGGACCGGGCTATCTACGGGACCGTCTACTGCCGGCTTCTATCTCCCATCGTCCAGTATGCTCCCACAGAGAGGGACTCCTCAGGGTGCCGTCAGCCAAACAGTGTCGACTGGCGGCCCCAGGGGAGCCTTCTCTGTGGGAGCTCCGACCTGTGGAACGAACTTCCCCTCGGACTTG
The DNA here is from genome assembly GCF_028640845.1 of Ahaetulla prasina. Taxonomy (NCBI): domain Eukaryota; kingdom Metazoa; phylum Chordata; class Lepidosauria; order Squamata; family Colubridae; genus Ahaetulla; species Ahaetulla prasina. Next base: position 298,129,463 of record NC_080540.1, on the reverse strand, counting down.
ACAATTACCTGACCTTAGGACCTTTCATGAACTTAAAACTTATTTATTTCATATGGCTGGACTAGCCTGATTTTATTTTTATTGGATGGGTTTTAAAATTGTGTTATTTTACAGGGAGTATGTTTTTAACATTTGGGCATTTAAATTAGTTTTTTAAGGGTTGTTTTTAAATTATTGTGTGTATTTATATTTTATCTGCCTGTTCACCGCCCTGAGTCCTTCGAGAGAAGGGCGGTATACAAATTAAAATATTATTATTATTATTATTATTATTATTACTTTGAACAGTCACCAAATGAAACCTTTTAAGTCTAGGTCATAAGTGTGAAAAATGGTCATAAGTCACATTTTTTGTTGTAACTGTGAACAGTCACTAAATGTATTGGATTTGTATGGAGATTCAAATCAAATACCTATGGGAGGAAATGATATTCTAGAGCTTATTGACAAACTCAGATGGACTCATGCTTTCAATGTAATAATAATAATAATAATAATAATAATAATAATAATAATAATAATAATAATGATGATGATGATGATGATGATGATGATGATGATGATGATGATGATGTTGATGATGATGATGATGATGAGTTGGAAGGGACCTTGGAGGTCTTCTAGTCCAACCCCCTGCCCAGGCAGGAAACTTTACACAACTTCAGACAAATGGCTATCCAACATCTTCTTTAAAATTTCCAGCACTGGAGCATTTACAACTTCTGCAGGCAAGTCGTTCCACTGATTAATTGTTCTGTCAGGAAATTTCTCCTTAGTTCTAAGTTGCTTCTCTCCTTGATTAATTTCCACCCGTTGCTTCTTGTTCTATCCTCAGGTGCTTTGGAGAATAGTTTGCCTCCCTCTTCTTTGTGGCAGCCCCTGAGATACTGGAAGACTGCTATCATGTCTCCCCTCGTCCTTCTTTTCATTAAACTAGGCATACCCAGTTCCTACAACCGTTCTTCATATGTTTTAGCCTCCAGTCCCCTAATCATCTTTGTTGCTCTTCTCTGCACTCTTTCTAGAGTCTCAGCATCTTTTTTTACATCGTGATGTAACATGATATTTTTTGATCTTATAATAAAAAAATAGCTAATGTAACCATAAGATTGGCTTTTATACCAGATATTGAGAAGACAACCAAACCCATGTTGGTGTTTTTCCTTTTCCTTTTTCTTCCTTCCTTCCTTCCTTCCTTCCTTCCTTCCTTCCTTCCTTCCTTCCTTCCTTCCTTCCTTCCTTCCTTCCTGCCTTCCTTTATTTTAAGGACCTGTGAAATCTGGAAAATTACAGGCCAGTTAACATAACATCTGTTCTAATTACATTGTTGAGAAAGTGACTATATTATCAAGTATAGCCAGTCCTCGACTTATGACCACAATTGAGCCCAAAATTTATGTTGCTGCGTGAAACATTTGTTAAGTGAATTTTGCCCTGTTTTACAACCTTTCTTGCCACAGTTTAAGTGAATCCCTGACGTTGTTAAGTTAGTCACATGGTTGTTAAGTGAATCTGGCTTTGCTCATCAGGAGGTCCCAAAAGGGGATCACGTGACCCCGGGAAACTTCAACCGTCATAAATATGAGTCAGTTGCCAAAAGTCTGAATTTTGATCACGTGGCCATGGGGATGCGGCAACGGTCATAAGTGTGAAAAAATGGTCGTATGTCACTTTTTTGAGTGCTGTTGAAACTTTGAATGGTCAGTAAATGAACCGTTGTAAGCCAAGAACTGCCTGTCGATAGCATTGTTAGTCTTGCTGAAGAAGAATCAAAGTGCTTTGAGGTTTTTTTTTTGCACAAGTGCAGCTCGACTTATAACATAACATAACAACAGAGTTGGAAGGGACCTTGGAGGCCTTCTAGACCAACCCCCTGCCCAGGCAGGAAACCCTACACCATCTCAGTCAGATGGTTATCCAACATTTTCTTAAAAATTTCCAGTTTTGGAGCATTCACAACTTCTGCAGGCAAGTCGTTCCACTTATTAATTGTTCTAACTGTCAGGAAATTTCTTAGTTCTAAGTTGCTTCTTTCTTTGATCAGTTTCCACCCATTGCTTCTTGTTCTACCCTCAGGTGCTTTGGAGAACAGCCCGACTCCCTCTTCTTTGTGGCAACCCCTGAGATATTGGAACACAGCTAGCATGTCTCCCCTAGTCCTTCTTTTAGACATACCCAGTTCCTGCAACCGTTCTTCAGTCCCCTCATCATCTTTGTTGCTCTTCTCTGCACCCTTTCTAGAGTCTCAACATCTTTTTTACATCGTGGCAACCAAAACTGGATGCAATATTCCAAGTGTGGCCTTACCAAGGCATTATAAAGTGGTATTAACACTTCACGTGATCTTGATTCTATCCCTCTGTTTATGCAGCCCAAAACTGTGTTGGCTTTTTTAACAGCTTTTTTATCTTTTACAGTTATGTGTGTTTGTGTGCAAACTGCGTGTTGCTGCCTTATTTTTCGAGCTAGGGAAAAATAATCTGTTGGGAAGACAAGTCTGAGAGTAGTTTTCTTTACAGACTCTTCTGCGGCTGGTTTTCAGAGAAAACGTTTTTTAATGCTTTCTTTTTTTTCAAATCGTTCCAGTTCTTTTGAGGCATTCTTGGCTTCTGTGTCAGATGAAGTTTGCCAGGTCTTGAAGTAGATGCAGTCTATTATTCATAACTTTAAAAACTCTATATAAAAATGACCCAAAATAAAACTGAGACAAGGTACTTTCTTTTAAAGAACGAAACAAACACTGAGTTATGAAGTTTTGCCAGATATTGCATGTCAATGAATAATGAAAAAAAAGCCTCAAAAACGGGCCAAAAAAGCCTCGAAAATGGACTGGGAAAAAAAGCCTAAAAAGGGGCCAAAAAAAGGCTAAAAAATGGGCCAATAAAGCCTCAAAAACAGGCAAAAATCCACTCAAAAACAGGGCAAAAAGGCCTAAAAAATGGGCTGAAAAAAACCTCAGAAATGGGCTTTAAAAAAGCCTAGAAAATGGGCTGAAAAAAGTCCCGAAAACAGGCCAAAAAAAAAACCCTCCAAAAATGAGCCAAAAAAAAAAAAGGCTGAAAAATGGTCCCAAAAAAGGGAGGCCAAAAACTTTTTTGTTGTTGTTTTCCTCTTCTAAATTTAGGTGTGTCTTATAGTCAGGTGCATCTTATAGTCTGAAAAATATGGTAATTTTTAAAAAAAGTCTTCATAAATAAAACCATAACCCAAAGTGAAATCTCCTCAGAGAAGCTGCCTGTTCTTCGTAGGAATGAAGTACCACAGTTTTTTCCTCTTCTCCTCAGCAACCATCAATCTTGAACACCAATAAACACCATTCAGATATTATACGTTGTGTAATGGAGAAGATCTTCAAAGGGTAAAGGAATTGTGAAGACTTTTTGTCAAGGAATTGCCTGGCAGCTGTCCAGATGAAGTCAGAGACACTGACGCAAACTCATAGTTTTGAAATAATAGAAAATACTTGTGGCTGGGGGTTCAGATTTTGGCAGTGGTTTGTTCTCCAAGCTTGTTTCAATTTCATTTCTGAATGTTTCGTTACCAGACTAGGTAATATAATCAGCAGGATTTTCTTGTCCTATTATCCTTAGCTTATACATTTCTTTTTTAAAGAAGATGTTGGATAACCATTTGTCTGAAATGGTGTAGGGTTTCCTGCCTAAGCAGGGGGTTGGATTAGAAGACCTCCAAGGTCCCTTCCAACTCTGTTATTCTGTTTTCTGTTTTTCTGGTGTACCAATATGGTCAGTTGATCATGTGATTGATTGTTTGTTTGGAGATATATTTAAATCCTGAGCAGCTGATTTTATATATATATATATATATATATATTATATATATATATATATATATATATATATATATACACATATATGTGTGTGTGTTTTCTGAGGTTTTGGTGTTTGTATATAGGTCTTTGGTTATTAGGGTTTTCTCACAGAAATTGGAAGTTAAATGTAAGAAGACAATTCCAATTTACATGAGAAAACCCAATAACTAAAGACCTACATATATATATATATATATATGTTTTCTGAGGTTTTCACGTGTTTGTATATAGGTCTTTGGTTGTTGGGTTTTAAAATTGAACCCATGCACCGCCTGCCCCACCACATACATTGGACAAACCAACAGAAGAATAAGTGCACGATTGAAGAACACAAGAACTCATTCAAAAAGAGGAACCAACTTCTTCCTGGTCCAACACTTTAAAGTCACAGGACATGATATTGACTTTAAAAGACCAGAACTATCGCCAAAACTGAACACTTTAACAACAGAATAATCAGAGAAGCCATTGAGATAGAAAACGCCCACACAGCATGAACAAACGAGATGACACCTCCGCCTACCAGCCATTTGGAAACCCCTTATTGACAAACGAGTCCCTAACACGAGGAATGACACCAGACCCACACTCACAAGGTCCACACAGGATGTCACCACCGCACATCCACCCAGAAAGCAGACCCAAACCCACACTGATCATAAGCACGACCAAGGACCAGAAGCCAGACCGCAGCTGCAACATTAGCCATTTCAAACCCCTCCAATCCATTCATGCAGCAGACTGACACCCACTATGAAGATGTAGCACCACCACAAAGCCAAACAACAGCTATGCAGCTCACCAGCTCAAATCCCCTGCAGCACAGACTAGACTGAGCACAACCAAGCCCCCACCAACACAGGACACACCCCAGCCAATCAGAGCACAGAAAACCCCATGCAATCAGTGCAGAGCCAAGGTCTCACCAAATCAGTTCATACCCCCACTAACAGTTAAAAGAAAGAAACAGCTGGCATCACACATTGCTCCCAGAGGCACGAAGATGAAGGCTGAAGATGACGAATGAGACTTCGAAACGCCGCCAAGACACTTCCAATTTACAGGAGAAACCAACAAAAAGACCTATATATATATATATATATATATATATATATATATATATATATATATATATATATATATATATATATATATATATATATATATATATATATATATATATATATATGTTTTCTGAGGTTTTCACGGTGTGTAGGTCTTATTATCGAAAATTGAATGTATATGTTATCTTCATGTTCTTCATGCTTAACAAAGCATTGAAGCCTGAAGATGACGAATGAGACTTCAAAGAAGACACTTCATAGGAGAAATCAATAACCAAAGATCTATATATATATATATATATAATATGTAATATCTTTATCGCCTCAATAATTTTTAAATCATGTGGATTATGTACCAATAATTGTTGTTTCCTCTGAATTTCCTCTTCTAAATCCCTACGCTGTTTTTGTAGTTTTCTCCTCTGTCTACTATTAATATATATCAAGTTTCCTCTCATAAAGGCCTTGCTCGCGTCCACACCATTTCTATCAAGTTCCCTTTCCCAAATTATAATCAAAAATTCTTTCATTTGTTTTTACATTGATTTACATTATCCTCATATCTAAACAAATTTTCATTTATTCTCCATGATCTTCTTCCACCTTCATATTGCAACTCCATCCATACGGACTATGATCAGTTAAACACCTTGGAAATATCTTTGTTTTCCTAACCCTAGAAAGCAAGTCATTGGTAATTAATATAAAATCAATACGTGAAAAGATTGATGCCTATCCGAAAAATAAGTATAATCTCTATCATCAAAATTCTGCCTTCTCCATATATCTTTCAACTCAAAATCTTCCATCAAATCAAAAAGATTTAGGCAATTTTGCATGCATAGGAATTTTCTTAGAAAGAGTTCTTTTATCTTTTCTAATGTCCATTACACCATTCCAATCCCTAATATAATAAATGTTTTATAGTCCCAAAAGTCAATTTTCATGTAACAATTTATAAAATTTTTCTTGTTGTTGATTAGGTGCATATATGCCAATCACAAGTGTCTTTTTCCTTCTAAAATCAATTCAATAGCAATATATCTTCCTTGAATGTCCGTTTCAATTAATTTACTTGATATATTTTTCTTCAAATATATAACTATACCATTTTTCTTATTCGAGCAGAAGAAACAAAATGTTTACCTAATTTCGAATTAATCAAATATTTCTGATCTGATAATTTTATATGTGTCTCTTGCAAACATATCACATCATTTTTAAATTGTTTCAAATAATGGAATATTTTTCTTCTTCTGTGGTGAATTTAAACCATTAACATTCCATGCCAAAAATTTATTTGCCATCTCTGGCCTCTTGAAGCTTCTGAGCAATTAGCTGAAGACCCTCACTCTTCGGCTTGGCTCCTCCCACAGCTTCAGTAGTAGAATCCGTTCTGTCTTTGAAGTCGTTCCTCCATCTCCTTACGCCTAATAGCTCCCTTGTCACTCTTTGTTCCTGAGATTGTTCTTGAGGACTGATATCACAGGTGCAGTTTCAGCTTCCCACTCTGTTTCTCTTGAAGACTTTTATCCACTGTTTCTACATCCACTTTCAATACATTAAAAGAAAATCTTTGCTTTCAGTTCAGTATCAATTCGATATCTCCTGCCTTGAAAAATACTGTTAAACCAATTGGAACCTCCCATCTATATTGAATCTGATGCTTCTTAAGCTCTTGTGTAAAAACCTAAAATCCCTTCTATCCTTTAACATTTTAGCAGGGATCTCTTTCAAAACCAACACCTCCTGTTCCGCTATTTGCAATTTCTTTTGGTATGTAGCTTGCAAAATCTGATTTCTTATTGTAGAAGTTAAAAAATAAATTACAATATCTCTTGGAAGCTTTTTCTGCCTCGCTACCCAAGAATTAACCCTGTATGCCTTATCAATTTGAAAATCAACTTCTCGAGGGTCCATGCCTAACATTTCAGCTACGGCTTCTGATATAACTTTTAAGGTCTTCTTCCTTCGGTCTTAAAGACCCCTAATTCTCAAAGCCTTCTCCAACGCTCTATATTGCAATACCACCACATGATCCTCATTTTTATCCACTTTATTTTGAAGCTCTCCAACTTTATTATCCAAATACTGATTTGCTTGACTAATTACTTCCACTTTATCCTCCATTACTTCCAAATTTTTTGCCAAACCTTGAAAAACCATCAATAAATCTTCTCTAATTTTTTTATTAGTCTCTTTAATTTCTTCCCTAAGTTGATCCTTCACACCATGAATATTATTCATAATTTCTTTAAATCGCTCTTCAGAAACTCTGTTCTGTTCCTTTAATATATCTTCTGTTCCTTTAATATATCGTCCAACACTTTAAAGTCACAGGACATGATATTGACTTTAAAAAGACCAGAACTATCGCCAAAACTGAACACTTTAACAGCAGAATAATCAGAGAAGCCATTGAGATAGAAAAACGCCCACACAGCATGAACAAACGAGATGACACCTCCCGCCTACCAGCCATTTGGAAACCCGCCCTTATTGACAAACGAGTCCCTAACACGAGGAATGACACCAGACCCACACTCACAAGGTCCACACAGGATGTCACCACCGCACATCCACCCAGAAAGCAGACCCAAACCCACACTGATCATGAAGCACGACCAAGGACCAGAAGCCAGACCGCAGCTGCAACATTAGCCATTTCAAACCCCTCCAATCCATTCATGCAGCAGACTGACACCCACTATGAAGATGTAGCACGACCACAAAGCCAAACAACAGCTATGCAGCTCACCAGCCCAAATCCCCCTGCAGCACAGACTAGACTGAGCACAACCAAGCCCCCACCAACACAGGACACACCCCCAGCCAATCAGAGCACAGAAAAAAACCCATCCAATCAGAGCACAGCCAAGCTCCCACCCAATCAGTTCAAACCCCCACTAGCAGTTAAAAGGAAGAAACAGCTGCGATCACACATTGCTCCCAGAAGCAGCTGAAGCCTGAAGATGTGTGAGACTTAGGATGAAACGTCAAGAACACTTCCAAGTTTACAGGAGAAAACCCGAACAACCAAAGACATATATATATATATATATATATATATATATATATATATATATATATATATATATATATATATATATATATATATATATATATATATATTTTATGAGTTTTCACGGTGCAATTGTTTGTATGTAGGTCTTTGGTTATTCGGGTTTTCTCCTGCGTAAAATTGGAAGTATCTTGGCGACGTTTCGACGAAGTCTCATTCGTCATCTTCAGGCTTCATCTTCATTCGTCATCTTCAGGCTTCAGCTATTAAATATAATATATTTAATATTCAAATTTACAGCAGTCTTTGTCAGAAAGAGAAAACAAGATAGTCAGGGACACAGGAACATTATGAGGTAAATTATGAAGACACGTATACAGAACGCACACAAGAAAAAAAGGCGGGAAAAAGGGGAAATGCCCTTTCCTTACAGCAGCCAATCATAGCGTAGATTGCCTCATGCATGAGTCAGCCCTCTCTAACTGATCAACTGCAACTGTTAAGTCCTGACCTATTGTACATTTATTGTTCCCGCTACTCAATTCAATATACGAACACTTCTTTCCCCCCCCCCTCTAGTGGCTGAATTCCTGAAGAATAAAAAAGTATATTCAGTGTATTTCTGAAGAATATGAGACTCATCTTGGGGAGCCAAGTAAGATACAACAATGTTGGGAAAGAGTGAAGAGAAGATTAACAAAGATGATAGAAAGAGAGCAGAGAAGAGCAACAAAGATGACAGAGTGAAGAGGAGAGCAACAAAGATGATAGAAAGAGAGCAGAGAAGAGCAACAAAGATGATAGAGTGAAGAGGAGAGCAACAAAGATGATAGAAAGAGAGCAGAGATACTTAGCAAATACGAAGTCCTGCTTTTAGAAATGCAGATTTGGTAACCCATTACTCCCTGCAGCAAAGTCTGAACAAAGGTAGAGAGATAGGATTAGCCCTCACTCAAGATCCAATACAGGACAAAGCCATTAAGCCACAATAGGAATTACCTCAACACCCTTTCAGAACACTAGCCCCTTCATTGCATCATCTCAGAGCAGTCCAAACTTCAACCAAACCTGGGAGCTCAGACAAACATCTCGGATTTGCATTTTCCCTTTTGCCTATAGAGCCAGCTATGACCCCTGCATGACCCCATAGGAACCTGGCAGCAGCCAATAGAATACATGTTCTTGCACAGGAACAGGAAGCTCAAGTGCAAAGCCCACAGAACTTATTAAAAAAAACAAACCCATTCTCAACTCCATTTAGTCAGCTGCCCAGAATCACACATGCTTGGTGGTTCTGCTTCATCAATAAATGGATCCTCTTTCCAATCAGCCTCCAGCCTCCATTTTGTCTCCAGTGCCTTTCTCCCAGCTTGGAAATGAACCAGATGGTTATCTGTTTCGATATTAAAGACAGCACCCTCATTAGAACTATCTAGATAATTGTGAAGGAAATCCTCATGTCCCTGAAGCCACTTCCTTGTGAGGAAATTAGCGCTTTGTTTTTAAAGGAATATTCCAGGTAAATACGAACGACAGAGGGGAAGATAATTACTTCATTAGGACAAGGAACTAAAAAGAAGATATTTAGGTGGCTGGAAAGAAAATGGCTGAGCTGCAAAATTCTAAGGGATCACTAGGTGGCAATAAGCACTAACCCTCTAGTGCTCTCTAGTGGTCATTTCAGGTTTTGCAGCCAAGTCTTATGGCCCTCAATTGGAAATTTATTAACCCCAAAATAGACCTGCAGCCTTAGGCTGGAAAAGATTTGTAAAATATTCTTGATCTCAAGACCTGCTAGATTTGATGGTTAATTTGTTCATTCGTAGAGCTTGAGTGTTCTGTTTTGGTTTTCCAAGTAAAAATTAGGAATGGTTTTGTTTTTTGTTTTTCTTAAAAGTCTCTGTTTTCATTGGTGAAGAAAGAAAAGGATGGAATGAATGAAAACAAAGCAATGTCCTTGCTCACTAATGTCAACTCGAAAAGCATGCCTGGTCTGCCCTTGAGTTGCCATAGGCCAGCGAAACTGCATAGCAGCCAAAAACAGATGCACATTCCATGCTTATCTCCCTCAAGGCTGTATCCCAGGGATACTTACAGCAGTCAAAGGGGAGTGATCTTTACAACTCGCGAAATGTGAATGTGATCGGAGCCATGCTGCCGCCATGAGGTTACCCTTGTGCCACGCTTGTCACCAGAGCCGCCGCCAGACCCGAGACCACCGCTACCGCATTAAAGGCGGCTGGAGACACCCGAAATCACTAAAGCCACCCCACCAGACCCGGGACTGCCGCTGCCGCTGCCGATACCGTGAGTCGCACCGCTGCCATCACCGCCCTCCATCATCGCCCTCCCACATTGCTACAAACTTTAAATTTCCCACCAAGGAGATAAAAGCCCAGCAACATTTACAACAACCCTAATCAACCTATCCCCCAATCGGCAGGACTGCTGCAGGACTACTGGTGAGTTCCTAGGAGACTCCAGTCTCCCGGCCTCTACTGACTTTTTGAATCTCCCGCCATTACAGCCACCTGTAAAGAAGCTTCTCCAACCACCCTATCTCACCATTTTAAATTTCCCGCCAAATCTCACTGTTACCATAGTGACTCCCTATTACCATAGCAACTGCCAAATTGACTACCATTTAAAGTTAAAGAGACAGATATAAAATCAAAGATAATTGATTGTGACAGACACTTAATCATTACTAAAATAAAATAATAATAAATAAATAAAATAAAATAAAAATAAAATAAAACAAAGGAATAAGAAAGATCATCATTATGCCAGCCAGAAAATCAAACGCTGATAAAATCTTAGAATCAAGATTAACAACTATTGAACAAAACATAGATAAAAGATTACAAGCTATTGAACAAAACCTAGAAAAAAGAATTCAAAATATTGAACAAAACCTAGAAAAAAGAATTCAAAATATTGAACAAAACTTAGAAAAAAAAATTCTATCAGTTATTGAACAAAGTTTCACAGATTTGATAAAACAAATTTCAACACTAAAAAATGAAAACTCTAATGATCTAAATCTCTTCCAAACTCATCTATCACCACAAAATATACAACTTACAACTCAACCTAGACATCAAATTAATACAACACAACCCAATCAACAAACAACTACTAATCAACTAATCAGAGATGCAATGGAGAGAGGACAAAAAATAAATAATGCAATATTATTTGGACTTGAAAACACAAATGAACCAGATATCAATAAGATTCACAACATCATTGGAAATTATAATTCATCAACCATCTCCCAAATGAAATAATTGCTGTCTCCAGAGATGGACCAGAATATAAAACAGCGATGGGACAACAGCACCAAGATTTTGTAGAGTTATATGCACTAATGAGGACAGCAAACGCAAATTCATAAAGACTATAAACTCAATTGCTAAATCCAACCCTACCTACAGTAAACTTAGATCACGCCCTGACCTATCCTTTCTACAAAGGATACGCCTCGTGAACTTCGCACAGAACTTAAAAGAAGACAAGACAATGGTGAATCCAACCTATACATCGACTACCATGCTGATTGCATAAAAAATAAAACCTGCAATCAAAAAATCACCTCCAAACCCCCCATCACCCATAACAATCAACCAGCCATCCCAGTATTCAACCAAGTACCCATCCCCCTACCTCCCATTCAACCAACCATCTTACCAACTATCCAACCAACAGCCATCCAATCAACAATCCAACCAGCCATCCAACCAACCATCCAACCAACCATCCAAACAGCCATCCAAGCAGCCATCCAAGCAGCCATCCAAACAGCCATCCAACCAGCCATCCAAACAGCCACCCAACAATCCACCCAACCAGCCATCCAAACAACCATCCATCCAAACACCCAAACTACCATCCAACCATCTATACAACCATCTATTGTCCACAACCCCAACCTACTAACACCCAAAACTAGGTATGCACGCCTTACCTCTTCAACACCAATCATATCAGATCTCAAATGCAAATTGATAAATGCAAGAAGCATAGTCAACAAATTACCTGAATTTATCCTCTTATTAAACAGTGGCACATTTGATATCATTTTGTTTGTGAAACATGGCTGAATTCATCCTTCCTGACTCCATTATCTCAAACAAAGAATATCAAGTCTATCGATCAGATCGGGAAAACCAAGAGGTGGTGGAGTGGCTATCTTTACAAAAGACACTGAATCTAAAAATATCCAAGTAGCACATAAACTCTCTTCCTGAAACCATAGTATGCGACCTATCCCTTGACACTACTCTTCGATTCTTACTATGCTACAGAGCCCCCGACTATGGCATTACCCACGCAAATATGCTAACCTCAATGCTAACATGGACTACCTCTTGCCCATACCCTCTTATCTTCCTTGGTGACTTAAATCTACCTCTCATTAACTGGACAACCAATGAATGTTCAACTGACCCAATCCATACTACACTATACAACGCTGTTACAAACCTAGGTCTTGAACAACTTGTAACTAACAATACAAGACTCAACAACTGCCTTGACCTCATCTTCTGCAACAATCCAAACTCAATTTACGGTATACAAATTAAAGAACCCTTTTCAAACAGTGACCACTGCATGATTGATTTTCGTCTCAATATACGTCCATACTTAATTCGCCATAACACCAGAACTCCCAACTACAACTTCAAGAAAGCCAATTACGACCTTATAAACAACGATCTTTCACTTCTGAACTGGCAAAATCTGTTTGCAACCTGCATAACCGCTGATGACCTCTATAGAATCTTCCTACTTGAAATCAATAGAGTCATTAAATTATATGTACCACGAATGACTACCATGTCCAAGAAAACAAACTACCCATATCAATAAAAAGCTTCAATCAAAAAAATCCTCTGAAAAGAAACAAAAAGGCTATGTTACAAACTTCAGAAACCGTTACAGAAACATATGCAACCAAATTAAAACTGAATGCACAAATTACCACACCAAGCAAGAAGAAAACCTTCTACGCACAAATTCCAATCGTGCCTTTTATAATTTTGTCAACAGTAAACTTAAAGATTCAAGATCCATCCCACCACTAAAAGATTCTAACAACAAAGAATGCAATGACGAAACAGTCAAAGCAAACCTCTTCAACATTTTCTTTGGCTCAGTTTTTGTTAACTCCGATAACACATATCCAACATTCCACAAACGAACCAGCAATGACTATGATGATTTAACTCATATAGATTTCACAGAAGACAACGTTGGTAAAGCTCTTCACAACTTAAAACCATCGCTTTCTATTGGACCTGATGGTCTATGTGCATATTTCTTAAAAAAACTTTCCATTAATATAGCTGAACCCCTAAGTATTATCTTTGATAAAGCTTTCACTACCAGTTCTCTTCCCAAACTTTGGTCACTAGCCACAGTCATCCCCATCTTCAAAAAGGAGACCCCAGCTTAGTCGAAAACTACAGACCGATCTCCTTTGCTCGTCACCTGCAAAGTCATGGAATCTATCATCAATCAATCCATTACCTCACACTTAGAAACTAACAACCTACTCTCCAACAAACAATTTGGTTTCAGGAAAAGTTATCATGTAACTTACAACTTCTCCACTGCAAAAACATATGGACTTCAAATCTAGATCAAGGCAAATCAATAGATGCAATCTACATAGACTTCTGCAAAGCTTTTGACTCAGTAGTACACGATAAACTTCTCCTTAAACTAACATCCTAAGGCATCTCAGGACCCTCCACAAATGGATATCTGCTTTTCTGTCTAACAGACAACAAGTGGTCAAAATTGGCAATGCTTTATCAAATCCTGTTCCTGTCAAGAGTGGCGTTCCTCAAGGCAGCGCCCTTGGACCAACACTCTTTATTCTATACATTAATGATCTTTGTGACCATATCTCAAGTAATTGTGTTCTCTTTGCTGACGATGTCAAACTATTTAACACCACAGACAACACTTCTATCATTCAAAACGACCTTGACCATCTAACCGCTTGGTCTAAAATTGGCAGCTCCAAATTTCAACCAGCAAATGCTCAGTCTTACATATAGGAAAAAGAACTCTAAAACTAAGTACATACTAGATGGACATTACCTTACAGACGACCCCATCCGTTAAAGACCTTGGAGTTTTCATGTCAAATGATCTAAGTGCCAAAGCCCACTGCAACTACATAGCAAAAAGCTCTAAGAGTTGTAAACCTAATTTGAGCTTCTTTTCCAAAACACCACACTACTAACCAGAGCATATAAAACATTTGCTAGACCAATTCTAGAATACAGCTCACCTGTTTGGAACCCTCACCACATCTCTGACATCAATACAATTGAACGTGTCCAGAAATATTTTACAAGAAGAGTTCTCCATTCCTCTGAAAACAACAAAATACCTTATCCCACCAGACTTGAAATCCTAGGCTTAGAAAACTTGGAACTCCGTCGCCTTCGACAAGACCTAAGTTTAACTCACAGAATCATCTATTGTAATGTCCTTCCTGTCAAAGACTACTTCAGCTTTAATTGCAATAATACAAGGGCAACCAATAGATTTAAACTTAATGTAAACCGCTTTAATCTAGATTGCAGAAAATACGACTTCTGCAACAGAATCATCAGTGCTTGGAATACTTTACCTGACTCTGTGGTCTCTTCCCATAATCCTAACAGCTTTAACCAAAAACTTTCTACTATTGACCTCACCCCATTCCTAAGAGGACCATAAGGGGCGTGCATAAGCGCACAAACGTGCCTACCGTTCCTGTCCTATTGTTTTTCTTTTTTTTTTTTTTTTTTTTTTTTGTATTCAAAAAGTTTTTATTAGTCAAAAAAGGTTTATACAAATACATTTCAGGTATGGTAAATTTTCATTTTTCTTATCTAAAATAAGAATTTTACTCAAATTTTTTAACACATACAACAGCCATATGGCAAGCAGGTGACACGAAGTAGCTAAGTTTACAAATTTTAAATACGTAATAAAGAAGAGTCAAGAATAAACAGAATATCGTACAAAAGAGAATAAGGAAAACCAACACAATCCCAAATATCTTTATCACTTCCTAGTTTTGGATCTCAGAACTCTGGGTTCAGCCTGACCTAACTCCAGGGCAACAGCGGCAGCCGCTTCGCCCATGATCTATAACCTCCTTCTTCAATTCCTGGGTCATCTGATTCCAGGAGGGCTTTGTGTTCCTCCACATAGGCCGTAGCCTCCGCAATTGTACTGATTTTTTCGTAATGCCCTCCCGGAAAATCATCAATCCTCTGGCATCAGCCATCTGAAGCCCACTCCCTTCTGGTACAATTTGCTTGACAAAAATAATATTTCTTTCTTTTTCACGTACCTGTCTGGGAATCTGCCTCAGAATGGCTATCTCCTGCCCCTGTAAATCAGTGCCCCACTCCTATGTTTTCTAAGAATTTCATCTCGTCTCTCTTCTCACAAATTTGACATGAACCTCTCTAGGAACTGCATGCGTGCGTGCATATTGAATTAACTCTATAAACTCGATCCACATCCCAATTCATGAAATCAACACCTCTCCCAAGAAATTCTCCCAACAATTTAGTCACAACATCTCTCAAGTCTTCTTGGTCCACTTCTTCCAAATTTTGAAACCTAAGGAAATAAGACGTTTTATCCATCTGTAGTCCAAGCACAGCATTGCCTGTCGTCTCCTCTCTTTCTGCACTGCCCGATCTCACCCTCCAAACCTTCCACTTTCTGCTTGTTTTCTGCTGAAACTTGTTGAGTATCCTTTAAATCCTTTTGGATAGTCACAATTTCTGCTCTTATTTCATCCAATTTCTTGTCCATATTAGATAACTTTTCCAAAATTCTTCCATCTCTCCAGCAGTTGGTCTCTGACCTTTGCCATTAAGGAAAAAAAAAATACAAAATCCTCAGGCAGGCACAGTATCCTTGTAATTTCCTCCGGATCCACCAGGGGCACTCACAGGAGCAACGAGTCCAGAGTACAGTTAGTCAACCAGGAAGTCAAGGGAAGTGATGTCATCAAAATTCTCATAGTGAAGGCGGAAGCTGGGCGCCACCACTGTTCCCCAGAAGGAGGGGCCTCAAACCTTCCCTCCTAAATTTCTCCATCACCTCTTCTCCAGAGCTCCACAAAACCGTAATCTTCTTATTTTAAGTTCTCCTCTCTCCAGAATAACTCGTGCTCCTTCCAACCGCAGGGGAGAAAACCCCCGCACCGGAGCACTCCACCACATTACCGATATTCCTTCCTTCTCCTCCTCAATTCTTCTCCGTGCCCTGTTCACCACCAGGCTGCTGCAGTTATAAATCCAATGCCCGGTATCACTGGGCACAGCGCCCAGGCGACGACCAAAATAATGGCCGCGGCCTGTGGCCTCAAACCCCGCCAAGCCTAGGGGCGCCAGCATCGGTCCCCACAGTCCTGTATGTCGGCTGGGAGACCCTGGCGAGCTCCGTCTGCGGCAGGTGTCCTTTTCGGAACACCTGGCCCCTGAGGGCCTCGGCGGCGGCCGGATTCGGGCGCTGGAGGCAGGAGAAGCCTTCCAGACGTCCGTTGCCGCTGGATACCGGAAGTCGTCTCCTCCTATTGTTTTTCTTTTCTTCTTCCTATATATGTTTATATGTGTATATACTATATAATCTTTTTGTATGATGTTGTGACAAAATAAATAAATAAATAAAAATAAATAAATAAACGCAAATAAAAAAAATACGTCTAATTTTTACTGTCCAATATCTTTTCCAGGTCACTTAGCCATGAGAAAAAGGAGGAACTATAGAAAAAAAAAGGGGGGGTGTTGTTGAACATTTTATTTCTCACCTCAACAAACTCGTGTTTCACTTTATTTTATTTTCATTTCATTTATTTATCTATTTTGCGACGACCCTCATGTGTGTGTCTCTCCCCGAGTATTTGGCAAGAATAAATTACACCCCAAAGAAAACGTAGATTTGGGATACTGCCAAAGAGCTCTTAATGCTGACAGCTAACAAATTGGGGGGAGGGGGGACGGTGCTGGAAAGAATGGGAGCGTGCCCTAATGTTATAGATTTTAACATAATTATCAATGCATTCCTTTCAGCTATTATGCCATTTTAATTGTGCCGAGCTGATTTCTCTGGGTTTTTCTTTTTTTCTTTCTTTCTTCCTTTTTTTTACGAGAGCTACGGCCACACGGGGAAAATGAAAACACCAAATTGAAAATGAAAGAATTATGCTAAGAGTTCCGGCGCACAACATTTCCTACTTTATACATGATTCATTTTGCGGCTCGGGTTTTCATGTCACTGGGAATCGGTGTGCAGGAATGCGCCCGTCTCTTTCCTTTGTTTGCAAACACAGGGCCGGGTTGAATGTTTCACTCTCCAGGGGACGAAAGTCCTTCTGAGGTGGGGGTTTTTTCCCCTTCTTCTTCTTCCTTTGACCCTGCAAGTATGTGTATCATTTTATGGGGGTTTGAATGGCTACGGTCTGTTCCGAAATGAAGCCTTCGTGTTCCTGATAATTACTACAAGCCCTCTGTCCTTGAAAAACAGCACAGAATAGAAGATGGCATGCTGGTGGTCCTTGGTGCCCTTTGAGCTTGGTTGCTTTCTTGCAGAAGTTTCGTGACCTGAGTAGTTATCAGCATCAGTGCTAGAAGGAGGTGGGGGATGTGGGGAGGAGGTGAGTTTCACATACTGTAGCTACCGTC
Organism: Ahaetulla prasina; assembly: GCF_028640845.1. Classification (NCBI taxonomy): domain Eukaryota; kingdom Metazoa; phylum Chordata; class Lepidosauria; order Squamata; family Colubridae; genus Ahaetulla; species Ahaetulla prasina. The sequence goes on along the minus strand of NC_080540.1, from coordinate 298,111,841 downwards.
GTCCAGCACCGGACATGTGAGTGTGCACATGTACACGATCGTTTCACTGGCTCGTGCGCCAACCACACATGTGTACGATGTCAAACAACACGGCAATTCCTACACCATCCACACATGTGTGCAGCATCAAAAATACAGCGATATAGGATGGGATTGCCCCCAGGTGGTCCATCCTCAGGTCACCACGATCAGTTCGCCTGAACCAGTCAGAACCAGCTGAATACTACTTGAGGAGGAGGAGGAAGAGGAGGAGAACTTTGGTCTTTGGTGCTCCCTGAGGTTGGCTGTTTTCTTCCAGACGTTTCATGACACAATTGGGTAACCTCAACTTCTGTCAACTTCTAATTTAAGAGACCTCTTTCATCTTTGAGATTCCATAGATTGCAACAGTAGAACAGTAACAGAATAACAGAGTTGGAAGGGATCTTGGAGGTCTTCTAGTCCAACCCTTTGCTCAAGCAGGAGACTCTAGGCTGTTTTGGACAAATGACTAGTCTGTCCTTAAAAACATCCAGCGATGGAGCACCCACAACTTCTGAAGGCAAGATGCTCCACTGATTGATTGTTTTCACTGTTAGGAAATTTTTCCTTAGTTCTCGGTTGGTTCTCTCCTTGGTTAGTTTCCATCCATTATTTCTTATGCTTTAAAAAATAGGTTGAGCCATTCTTCTTCGTGGCATCCTCTTAGATATAGAAACATTGCAATAATGTCAATCCCAGTTCTTCTTTTCTTTAGACTAATATGGAGATTCTATGGAATCTCAAAGATGAAAGGGGTCTCTTAAGGGCCTCTGGTGGCTCAGCAGACAAAGTCTGTCTGTTATTAACACAGCTGCTTGCAATTACTGCAAGTTCAAGTCCCACCAGGCCCAAGGTAGACTCAGCCTTCCATCCTTTATAAGGTAGGTAAAATGAGGACCCAGATTGTTGGGGGCAATAAAAGTTGACTTTGTATATAATATAAAAATGGATGAAGACTATTGCTTAACACAGTGTAAGCCGCCCTGAGTCTTCGGAGAAGGGCGGGATATAAATTCAAATTAAAAAAAATAATAATTAGTAATCATCCTCTTTTAATGACCCCATAATCCCTTGCGGGGTGGAGTTTGGCCAACTGATTGGAGCCGAGTGTTTACTGGCTGGATGCTCTTCCTGTTGCCAATGCAGAGATTTTATGCAGCAGATATATTTTCAGTGTGCCCAGAGAGAGAAATATCTACCTCTACCTAGGATCGAACTCACAGCTTCCTGATTGTGAGGCGAGAGCGCCACCTCTAGGCCACCGCACCACTCAAGACTAATAATTAGTAATCAATAATTATGATTAATACTCTGTTTTCCCCAAAATAAGACACCCCCTGATAATAAGCCCAATCGGGCTTTTGAGTGCATGACAATAAGGCCAAGCGCTTATTTCAGGGTTCAGAAAAATATAAGACAGGGTCTTATTTTTGGGAAAACATGGTAATTAATCCTAATGATTAATAATAGTAATAATGACTAATAATGATTAATTCAAATCAATAATTATGGTTGAACCTTTGGGTTCTTGCTGTTCTCTAAATTTGGCTGTTTCCTTTCAGACATTTCATTACCCAGCTAGGTAACATCATCAGTGCACAGGAGGGTGGAGTCAGTTGGTTATATAATAGCTTCCTTGGGGTGGGTCTCTTTATTACGATATTGTTCATTCCCTAATTCTTCCTTCTTCACTACTTTCTATCATAGCAAGGTAACCTGCTTTTCAATTTTACCTTAGCAATTTCCACAAGAGATTTATACACAATTTTCCTGTCTTTACATTTTTTCCCCCTGCTTTTCCCAGCCTCACACACATAAGAAATGCAAAAGAAATGAAAAATACAAGGCAGCACTTCCAATTAATCACTCTGTGTATTTCCTGTCCATAGTTCCTACCACATTGTGACCAAATTACAAAAACAAAAAACAAAAACAAAAAAACCCTTCAAATTAACAATTCATCCTCAGATAAATATTTTAGAAGGCTCTCTGTGTGTGTGTGTGTGTGTGTATGTGTGTGTGTGTGTAACCATAGAAAAATCAATTTGTTTGAACTGCCAAAGAATTGTAAACAAGCATCTTCTTGGTGTCTTTTTTGGTTTCTGAATGAGGCATGATTCCCTTTATTTTGGCGAACCACATATTTTTTTTTAATTTGCATTTATATCCCGCCCTTCTCCGAAGACTCAGGGCGGCTTACACTATGTCAAGCAATATAACCTGCATGATTATTCAGGATGCTCGTACTATAAGCCCTACCCCCAAAATAAGCCTCAGTTAAGATTGTCACCCAGATGGATGCATTTAGTACAGTATTTCCCCCAAAATAAGACCTAACCAGAAAATAAGCCCTAATGCATCTTTTGGAGCAAAAATGAATATAAGACCCGGTCTTATTTTGGGGGAAACACGGATAACAGAATAACATAGGGACCTTGGAGGTCTTCTAGTCCACCCCCTGCTTGAGCAGAAAACCCTATACCATTTCAGACAAATGGTTGCCCAATCTCTTTTTTAAAAAAAAACCTTCATTAATGGAGCACCCACAACTTCTGAAGGCAAATCTGGTTAATTGTTCTCTCCGTTAGGATTCTTTTCTTTGGTACTAGGTTACTTTTCTCCTTGATTAGTTTCCATCCATTGTTTCTTTTCTTGCCATCTGCTGCTTTGGAGAAGAGGATGACCCCCCTCTTCTTTGTGGCAGCCCCTTAAATATTGGAATATTGATTCTGCTTACAAATAAGTCTTGTTAAATTTAAACAGATGTGTTGTTGTTCTGTCACTAAGTCATGCATTTATTTTATTTATTTATTATTTAAATTTCTATACCACCCTTCTCCTGACGGACTCAGGGCGGTTTACAGCCAAAATAAAACAATCAATATAAAAGTTAAAACCAGTTTAAAAACAAAAATTCGGGATTGGCTGAACCATTTAAAATCAATAAAAACCAATAAAACCCCATTTAAAACCATTAGGCCAGTCCTGCACGATGAAACAGAAATGTTTTCAGCTCGCGTCGAAAGGTCTGGAGATCAGGGAGTTGGTGAATACTCGGTGGTAGCTCATTCCAGCGGGTTGGTACCCCCACAGAGAAGGCCCTCCCCCTGGGGGTCGCCAGCCGACATTGTCTGGCCGACGGCACCCTGAGGAGACCCTCCCTATGGGAACGCACAGGTCGATGGGAGGCCGCCAATAGCATGATTCTTTGTCAACCCATGGACCATAGCATGCCAGACCCTCCATTCTGTGCTGTCTCCCAGGCTTGTCAAAATTCATGCTGATTGCGTAAATTACACTACTTTCCTTTTTTATTTATTTTATTTATTTATTTATTTATTTGTCAAACACAACAATATATATATATAAGTATAAGCATGAAATAACCATACGAATTGGATACAACCAAAAGGAACATTAGGACAGGAATGGTAGGCACGCTGGTGCTCTTATGCACGCCCCTTACAGACCTCTTAGGAATGGGGTGAGGTCAACAGTAGATAGTCTTTGATTAAAGCTTTGGGGATTTTGGGAAGAGTCAGGTAGTGCATTCCAGGCATTAACAACTCTGTTGCTGAAGTCATATTTTCTTCAAACAAGATTGTAGTGGTTCACTTAAAGTTTAAATCTATTGTGTGCTCGTGTATTGTTGTGGTTGAAGCTGAAGTAGTCGTTGACAGGAAGGACATTGTAGCAGATGAATTACCATCTCATTCTTTGCTGTCCCCTTCTCCTTTTAGAATAACAGAGTTGGAAGGGACCTTGGAGGTCTTCTAGTCCAACCCCCTGCTTAGGCAAGAAATCCTACACCACTTCAGAGAAATCGTTATCCAACATCTTCTTAAAAACTTCCAGTGCTGGAGCATTCACAACTTCTGGAGGAAAGTTGTTCCACTGATTAATTGTTCTGTCAGGAAATTTCTTCTTTGTTCTAGTTTGCTTGTCTCCTTAATTAGTTTCCACCCGTTGCTTCTTGTTCTACCCTCAGGTGCTTTGGAGAAGAGCTTGACTCCCACTTCTTTGGGGCAGCCCCTGACATATTGGAAGACTGCTATCATGTCACCCTAGTCCTTCTTTTTATAAGACTAAACATAATTCACAAGACTGGGCATTGCTTTGTCTTCAATATTTCCCAACATCAGGATCTTTTCCAATGACTAATTAATCAATCAGTCAGATTTATTCCCTGGTGAAGATCTACCAGATGGCACATTGAATGTGTTTCCTTATACATCGTGGTTGCGACATAAAAACGGTTGAACGTAGAAGGATAACAAAGGAGACCAAGAAGAGTCCATTGTTTGCTCTCAGTTTCCCATCCTCTTTTTTTTTTTTTTTACATTTATACCCCGCCCTTCTCCGAAGACTCAGGGCGGCTTACAGTGTATAAGGCAATAGTCTCATTCTATTTGTATATTTTTACAAAGTCAACTTATTGCCCCCCCAACAATCTGGGTCCTCATTTTACCTACCTTATAAAGGATGGAAGGCTGAGTCAACCTTGGGCCGGGCTTGAACCTGCAGTAATTGCAGGCTGCTGTGTTCTAATAACAGGCTTCTTTACAGCCTGAGCTATCACGGCCCCTCTTTACTCTGTCTTCAGCTCTATCTTCTTTCCAAATGAATACAGACAACTTGGTTTGTGGTTATTGTTTTCTGTCTAAGTCCCTAATATCAAGAAATCACTTTTGAAATGAAATCGTACACACTTACAAAACATTGCAAAACGAGTTCTGTAGTTGATGATGTTTTTTTTTTTTTGACTGAACTGAATATTGGAGAGGTTGTCAGAAAGAAGAGGGGGATAACCTACATTTAGGCAAGAAAAAACAAAATGCACAAGTACAGTATATGTGGTACCTTGCTCAATAGTAGTAACTGTGAGAAGGATCTTGGAGTCCTACTGGACAATCATTTATATAGGATCCAGCTGTGTGTGCAGCAGCTGCCAAAAAAGCCAACACAGTTCTAGGCTGCATCAATAGAGGGGTAGACTCAGGATCACAGGAAGTGTTACTACCACTTTATAAAGCCTTGGTAAGGCCACACTTGGAATCCTGCATCTAATTTTGGTCACCATGATGTAAAAAAGGTGTGGAGATTCCAGAAAAAGTGCAGAGAAGAGCAACAAAGATGATGAGGGAACATAAAGAATGGTTGCTGGAAATGGGTATGTCTAGTTTGATGAAAAGAAGGACTAGGGGTGACATGATAGAAACCTTCCAATTTCTCAGATGTTGTCACAAAGAAGAGGGAGTCAAGCTATTCTCCAAAGCACCTGAGGGCAAGACAAGAAGCAATGGGTGGAAACTCATCAAGGAGAGAAGCAATATAGAACTAAGGAGAAATTTCCTGACAGTTAGAACAATTAATCAGTGGAACAACTTTCCTGCAGAAGTTGTGAATGCTCCAAAACTGGAAGTTTTTAAGAAGATGTCGGATAACCATTTCACTGAAATGGTGTAGGGTTTCCTGCCTAAGCAGGGGGTTGGACTAGAAGACCTCCAAGGTCCCTTCCAACTCTGTTATTCTATTCTATTCTATTCTAGTCTATTCTATTCTAGTCTATTCTAGTATAGTCTAGTCTAGTTTAGTCTAGTCTAGTCTAGTCTCCAAAGCACCTGAAGGAGGGACAAGAAGAAATGGATAAAGGTTATTAAAGAGAGAACCAGCCTAGAACTGAGTAGAAATTTCCTGAAAGTGAGAACAATTAACCACTGGAACAGCTTGCCTCCAGAAGTTTTGGGTGCTCCATCCCTGGTGGGTTTTGAGAAGGGACTGGACAGCCATTTGTCCAGAAAGGTAAGGATTTTCTGTTTGGGAAGAGGGTCATTAGACTAGAAGATCTCCAGAGTTCTTTCCAACTCTGTTATTCTGTCTATGGAGATTCTCAACCATCCAAGTCATGGTTGCTCCAAAGGCGCTTTTTCAAAAGGCAACTGGACTTCGTTTTCCCTTGAAGACGCTTCACTGCTTCTCCAGGAAGCATGGTCAATTCTGATTGGACCATTCTGTTATTCTGTATTTTTTAATAGTCTGGAAGGGAAAGGAAGAGAAATCTGAATAAATATTTCTGCCCTAATTTTGGCCTTCTTCAGCTTCCTGGGAATTCAAAGAAGGATACATGAGGATTTGCTAACAATCTTATCTCCAACAACTCTGTCTTGTTAGTTGGATGGCAGATAATCAGAGACCCAAAGAAATGAGAAAAAGAGACTTGAATTTTTTGCCTAATTGACCACCAGCTCCTGTTTTTTGTGTGTTAAAAATGAGTTTGGGAGCCGGATCTGAGACAGAAGACCAGGTTCACCTTCAACCATTCTGTCAGGGTTCCAAGTAACACCCCCAACGAAATCAAACTCCAAGGCTTGTGATTCCTCAAAGCTAATTTTTATTAGAGATGTCATATTGGCACATCTGGGAAAACCCGAATCTGAGAGCTTCCGGGTTTCCCTCACCCAAAAGTAAGTTCAAGACCTTGCCCACATCTATCACATGTCCACCACTGCTCCAATCAGCTCCTTCAGGTACAGAAGACAACCTCCGCTTTCTTCTCAGCACAGCTGTCGGACACCTTGGCCTTGAACTTCTCTGCAAAATTTTATTATGGCTAATTCTACTCCCCTCATGCAATCCTCTTAAATACATTCTTTGGCTCAGTTTTTGTTAACAGTGATGGCACATATCCGTCATTCCCAAATCGTACCAGCAATGAGTATGACGACTTAACACATATAGCTTTCACAGAAGATAATGTCGGAAAAGCTCTTCATAACGTGAAACCATTGCTATCTATTGGACCTGATGGACTATGTGCATACTTAAAAAAACTTTCCACTAATATACCAGAACCCCTAAGCATAATAAAGCTTTCACGGCCAGTTCCTTTCCCAAACTTTGGTCACTAGCCACAGTCATCCCTATCTTCAAAAAAGGAGACCCCAGCTTAGTTGATAATTACAGACCAATCTCTCTATGTTGCGTCACCTGCAAAGTAATGGAATCAATCATCAACCAATCCATTACCCTCCACTTAGAAACAAACAACCTACTCTCTAATAAACAATTTGGTTTCAAAAAAATTTTTTCATGTAACTTACAATTTCTCCACTGTAAAAACATATGAACTACAAATCTTGATCAAGGCAAAACAATAGATGCAATCTACATAGCCTTCTGCAAAGCCTTTGACTCAGTAGTACATGATAAACTTCTCCTAAAACTAAAATCCTATGGCATTTCAGGACCCCTTCACAATTGGATATCTGCTTTTCTGTCTAACAGACAACAAGTGGTCAAAATTGGCAATGCTCTATCAAATCCTGTTCCTGTCAAGAGTGGCGTTCCTCAAGGCAGAGTTCTTGGACCAACACTCTTCATACTATACATAAATGATCTTTATGACTATATCTCAAGTAATTGTGTTCTCTTTGCTGATGATGTCAAACTATTTAACACCACCGACAATACATCTACCATTCAAAAAGACCTTGATCATCTAACCGCTTGGTCTAAAACTTGGCAACTCCAAATCTCAACCAGCAAATGCTCAGTCTTACATATTGGAAAAAAGAACCCAAACATTAAGTACATGCTTGATGGACATTACCTTACAGATGACCCCCACCCTGTTAAAGACCTTGGAGTTTTCATATCAAATGATCTATGTGTCAAAGCACACTGCAACTACATAGCAAAAAAGGCTCTAAGAGTTGTAAACCTAATCTTGTGTAGTTTCTTTTCCAAAAACACTACACTACTAACCAGAGCATATAAAACATTTGCTAGACCAATTTT